>NC_086453.1:202365576-202443076 GCF_028390025.1 Pseudophryne corroboree | reverse complement strand
CATGATGTCGCTGCATCAGCATCTGTTGACTCAATGAGGTCATATGACTTTCATCATCTGAAGTAAAGCCAATTGATTTGAACATACTTTACTATTGTGCGCCTCAACTTTTTCTTTCACCATTGTTCAGATTTGGCTTGGAAGGGCCTTGAAGAGGAGTGCTGCAAGAATCAATGGACATTGGGGGTTATTGAGAGTTGTTAGAAAACCAAAAAAAGTTAGCAATTGGGAAAAACCATGTGCAGTGCAGGTGCGGCTGATATAACATGTGCACAGAGAGTTAGATTTGGACGGGTTATATTGTTTCTGTGCAGGGTAAATACTGGCTGCTTTATTTTTACACTGCAATTTAGATTTCAGTTTGAACACACCCCACCCAAATATAATCTCTCTGCACGTTACATTTGCCACACCTACAGTGCAACATGGTTTTGCCCAATTGCTAACATTTTTGGTTTGCTAACAACTCTGAATAACCCACATTGTCTGGTACTGTTTACAATAATTCATACCAATATCTGCGCAAATTAGGACATCCACAGTAGCCCGGCACGCTCAGATAGTCTAAACACCTGCTCCCGGTGACCAAGCCAATAAATCCAATATGAACCACACACACACGGATGCACTCAAGGGAGATTGAAATCAATTAGATAAAGCATTTTGCTGAATGGTCAACGTTTCAGAGGACCATTTATTCCTCCTTCGTCAGGACATACTGTGCAGAATATAGCAGGCTGATGCCACAACTATATCAGAGAGGGTTACAGTTAAATTGCCGGCTGTTGGGATCCCAGCGTTCAGGATACCGATGCTGAAATCCCGAAAGCGACAATGCCGCCAGCCAGAATCCTGACGCACTAAGGCTATTCCCACTTGTGGGTGTCCACGACACCCACAGAGTGGGAATAGATCTGGTGACGAGCGCAGCGAGTCACTGAGCCCGCAAGGGGACTCTCTGCGCTCGCCCCACTGCTGGCATTCTGGCGGGATGCTGCTGTCAGGGTACTGACAGACGGCATCCTGTCCGCCAGTAGACCGTATATAATCCGTCAGACAGACGAGATGCAGTAGGTGTCTGCACACAAGTACAGTCAGAGCTGCTTGTGGGGTAAGACAATCACACACGCTGGCAGTCCCTAGCTTATCTGTTTCCAAAAACAAAAAGTTTATTTTATTGTATTGCATTCCAGTTGCACACTCAGACATTGCATTGCTTTTTATTTTAGATGTGTCCGTGTCAGAGCCAGTTAATGTCTTGTGTGCAGTTTCCTTGTCATCTGGTGTCCAGACAGGCAGTAGGTTGGCCCAGATTTGTGATATGTGGATACATGGAAATGTGAGGATGGACAGTGCCAGAGAATGCTCCCTCAGCACAAACGTCTTACATGCTCTAGAGCTCTCTGGAAAACATTTTAAGGAATGTTTCCAACTCACTGCTTGCAGATGTTGAGCCCCGACTGCCCGTCAGTGTTGTTATAGGTATCTACAGAGCAGCAATGAGGCCAGTCACTCATGTGTTGGGAGCTGTAGGGAAGAGGCTGAAAGGAGTCAGACTGTGTGTGTGTGACAACGGTGACCCCAAGGTGCTGCGTACACTCCACATATTCCTCACCTTGTCAAGTTTGGCTTCAATTTCTACCACATCTGTTTCCACCTCATCTATCGCTGCCCTGCAGGGAAAAAGGAAAATGCTGGTTAAGTTACTTGCACAGACGGTGCTTATTGTAAGCAATCTACGGTGAGGTCCCTTGTTTCATGGTTGCAAAAAAGCTTAAAGGATGGGAAAGCAGAAGATGGCCTCACGTCAACACAACATCGTAATAACTTTGCTTTAGGGATCACCAAACTTGGGTGTGGATTATTAGATCTATACTAAAAAGGTCTACAGTCAATAGGACTACCACTAATGGTAGACATGCATTAGGCCGACAGGGTCAAAAGGTCGACATAGAATAGGGAGACAGCAGAAAAGATCAACAGGGTCAAAAGGTCGACGTGGAAATGGTAAACACAATTGTTTTGTATTTTTGGGTATTTTGTCACTTTTCTGCCACAAACAAGTCCCATTAGTGTACCACGTCCCTTCGCTATTCTTTGGGCAGGTTAACAGGTTACTATTCCCAATGATAGCCCACGTGGATGATAAAGTATGAAAAAGTAAATTAAATAAAAAAATTAAAAAAACAACCTTGTGTCGACCATTTGTGCGTTGACCACTGTCATATCGACCTTGTCGACCTTTTGACCTAAAACATGTCTGCCATTAGTGGTCAACCTAATGACTATAGATAGACCTTCTTAGTGTAGAGCTATAGACCGGATACCAGCAAATTTACATTTGTATACTTAATGAAATTCAAGTAATCTTCTAAATAATAAATAGTGATTACTTGAATTTTGCTACAGACAAAACATAATGGAGATAAGACTAATTTGACGCAAAGGACTGGTATAGAATTTGGCTATACAAGTGAGAGGCTAAAGTGGACAGATGTAGGCATTCTGAGCGTATGGATTACATGGAGAATAAGAGCTATTATAAGTAAATCAGCTGTTACGCCTATATCAAAATACAACACACTGCATGGTAAAAGGCAGGGACGTGTGGTGAGCTAAATGGCTCAGGAGGCACTGGCTAACCCCAGAGCCAGATTTACATGCAATATATGAGCCAAAGGGTGCATCTGGGCATTATACACAGGTGCAGCAGTATAAACTCCTGGAAATCTGGTGAGTTTTGATTAGAGATGTGTGGAAAGGATACACAGGTGAGGCACTGCCTCACCTGCCATAGACTTTTTACTCCAGAGTTTGGGCTATAAAAATCATTAGAATAATGCAAAGAAGATATTTCAAACAAATTATCAGTATTTTTCATATATTTTATTCAGTCAAAACTCTGGTTTAAACGTAAGTATGACAGGAAAGGCTCTGCCTCACCTGCCTTACCCGCCTCACCCCACCGCACGTCACTGGTAAAAGGTGGATACCACCACAATCATCATCAAGCAAGTAGATCAACCCTATTTTTTCTTTACATTGATGGGTGTGGCACCCTTGATTTTTATTTTGTCTACTTGATGCACTTTTCATGTGTTTTAGTAATGTACAAAATGAAAGAAAAATGACAGATGAGGGTGAACGAGCCCTGATTATTATCTCATGGGTTCGTCATAAATACTTATCAAAGACATATCATATCTCTAACATAAGGGCAGATGTATTAAGCCTGGAGAAGTGATAAAGCAGTGATAAAGAAGTGATAAGTGCAAGGTGATAACGAACCAGCCAATCAGCACCTGTCATTTTTCAGACCCGTAATGATTGGCTGGTGCGTTAGCACCTTGAACTTATCACTTCCTTATCACTGCTTTATCATTTCTCCAGGCTTAATACATCTGCCCCAATGTAACTGGTCAGCAAATGTGAAACCATCTCAAAGCTCATACAAGTAGAAGACACTTGTCACGGGTGATGCTTCAATACACATCAGTGGACATACAGTATTTTGTCCTGGTGAACGCTTTGCACTTTAAATTCTACATGTATAAATTATGCACCATCCAGCTGCCCCACCAATCGCTCTTCTCTACAGACTCATTTTGCACATTAAATCTCTGCTAGCTGGAACAATGAGAGGAAGGAAATAGACTATATTGGACGCTGGTTCTAGAAAGGCTCGTGTGCTCAGCAATCTGTAGCTGGATACTACCAACCACTTGGCTTATACAGCTAGAGTCCCATCCTGCTGACTCCAACAAAGGACTGATTCACTGGTCTTTGTCATGATCACAAAAGGCTTATTTTGCAACCAGTAAGAATGCAGCACAGGACAATATTTTAATGAAAAGGCACACTGCAGGATGCGTCCGACCGCCATCACATATACTAAGTAGATAAGATTAATTGTCTTTACTGCGTAGCTGGCAACCATCAGATTCCCCAGGAAAGATCCAGATTTTGATGTTCAGCCCCAGTAAATGTCCTTTTTCAAAGGTTTATTATTGTTCTACATACTAGGAAACATTTTGTACGTCAGCTCTTTTCTGTCCACTGTTCATTAAAAAATAATAATTATAATTATACTTCAGACATTATGCTCAATCCAATTAGCCAAGAGCTCACTATAAGTCGCATATATGGAGCATATGGACTCTCAGATTTTTGTCCACAGCCATATAGGCCTGCATACAAAAATCTATAACTTCGGGGTAAGACCGGCCTGCGAGGGGGGGCGAGTTGCGTGATCATCAGCGGCATTTCTATGCAGCTGCAATGGTAACTCACCCTTTTCATGGCTAACTGGTCTGATCCCTTAATGTCCAGGGATTATTTTGTCAATATATATAATAAAAAATAGAGAGACACTCAAAATAACACAGCTGCACTAGAGTTCTTAGCATAAGAAATTTGTTGAAAACAATGATATGACGTTGTGGCAAATAGTCACACATATGAAAAGCTGCTGACAGAAGGATGGTAACTTTCCTGTTTCCTCCTCTGGAGTTTGCTCCTATTGTTGTTTTGGGTGTATTTATGCTCTTCCCATATCGGCTGACAGCAAGCTTCCTGTCACAAGGCCATGTTTCCCATCCACCCTGCTGCCATGTGCAAGGATGTGCTTCCTGGTGCTAAAGCTTTGTTGTTTCTTTTTTTTTTTTTTTCAATATATTGATTTGGATACTCCTTAAGTGCACTACACAGCAACTGAGAACAATATTGGTGAGAGAGAAAGATGAAAAAGAGTGAGGAATAGAAATAGAGAGAGAAGGAAGGAAGGAAGGAAGGAAGGAAGGAAGGAAGGAAGGAAGGAAGGGAAGAAAAAAAGAAAAAGAAAGATGAAAGGAAGAAAAAGGAGAGAGAGAGAGAGAGAGAGAGAGAGAGAGAGAGAGAGAGAGATGAGAGAGAGATGAGAGAGAGAGAGAGAGAGAGAGAGAGAGAGAGAGAGAGAGAGAGAGAGAGAGAGACTACTTGTGAGGGAAAGTTTTGTTTTGTTTTTTGCAGTAAACATGACCGGCGATGACCCGCGGTCATCGCAATGATGCTAATCGCATATGTACTAACATATGCGATTAGTATCGCAATGTGATTCCAGGGGTGCCTGCGATCAATGATGGTCCACAGGAGAGGGTTTGTGGCGGCGTCCCGGGAGTGACGTGTGCAGGGAGTCCCCTGGCTCCTCCTCCTCCCCCGTGCAGCCGGAAGGAGACAAGGCTGTGCTGCAGGGGAGAAGGAGGTGGGGGGCCGCAGCTTACTCACACAGGTATGCCGGGAGGTGGGAGGACGTTGTGAGCGGCGCGGGTCAGCGGCAGGATGCGGTGGCGGTAAGAAGCCCATTGGCTTCTATAGAGTATCGCCATCAAAAGATGCCGATACCCTCGGTGGCGTAAACCTGGCGGCGGGGTCTTAGTACATTTGAAAATGCGGTAAAACCCCCAAAAACAGGGGGTTTTACCGCATTTTTCCCTTGGTACAACCCGCCCTAAAGGTTTTAGTTGTCATACACTCATATGTTTTGACTATTCTAAGCTGTTGTTGGTATTTCATTATCAGCATAACAATATGATGATGAATAGGAGGCAGCCTAGGATATCCCTGATGCAGTTGTGTACTCCATTATCCAGCAAGTGTCCAATTGTAAGAGCACATTTCCCTATCTGCCATCTAGTAATGTGCAAGAATGTACTGCCAGTGATAAATCATTCTTTTCCCTCAATGCGATGATTTGTTATCCATTTTTACTGCAGTCTGGCATCAATATTCACCCTCATGCATTAAGCACACATTAATTACCCTACAAAACCATTAATACTTAACAATCCCTAAACCAAAATTCCAGACCACCGCATACCACAGCACCTCCAGTCTACACTGCAGATGGACAGGTGCTCTAAAACACATTATCTGGGAGCCAGAATCAACTTATTAGAGACATCAAAATAAGAATTTACTTACCGATAATTCTATTTCTCGGAGTCCGTAGTGGATGCTGGGGTTCCTGAAAGGACCATGGGGAATAGCGGCTCCGCAGGAGACAGGGCACAAAAGTAAAGCTTTCCGATCAGGTGGTGTGCACTGGCTCCTCCCCCTATGACCCTCCTCCAAGCCAGTTAGGTACTGTGCCCGGACGAGCGTACACAATAAGGGAGGAATTTTGAATCCCGGGTAAGACTCATACCAGCCACACCAATCACACCGTACAACTTGTGATCTAAACCCAGTTAACAGTATGATAAGAGCGGAGCCTCTGAAAAGATGGCTCACAACAATAATAACCCGATTTTTGTAACTATGTACAAGTATTGCAGATAATCCGCACTTGGGATGGGCGCCCAGCATCCACTACGGACTCCGAGAAATAGAATTATCGGTAAGTAAATTCTTATTTTCTCTATCGTCCTAGTGGATGCTGGGGTTCCTGAAAGGACCATGGGGATTATACCAAAGCTCCCAAACGGGCGGGAGAGTGCGGATGACTCTGCAGCACCGAATGAGAGAACTCCAGGTCCTCCTTAGCCAGGGTATCAAATTTGTAGAATTTAGCAAACGTGTTTGCCCCTGACCAAGTAGCTGCTCGGCAAAGTTGTAAAGCCGAGACCCCTCGGGCAGCCGCCCAAGATGAGCCCACCTTCCTTGTGGAATGGGCATTTACATATTTTGGCTGTGGCAGGCCTGCCACAGAATGTGCAAGCTGAATTGTATTACACATCCAACTAGCAATAGTCTGCTTAGAAGCAAGAGCACCCAGTTTGTTGGGTGCATACAGGATAACAGCAAGTCAGTTTTCCTGACTCCAGCCGTCCTGGAACATATTTTCAGGGCCCTGACAACATCTAGCAACTTGGAGTCCTCCAAGTCCCTAGTAGGTGCAAGGCACCACAATAAGCTGGTTCAGGTGAAACACTGACACCACCCTAGGGAGAGAACTGGGGACGAGTCCGCAGCTCTGCCCTGTCCGAATGGACAAACAGATATGGGCTTTTTTTGAGAAAAAAACACCAATTTGACACTCGCCTGGTCCAGGCCAGGGCCAAGAGCATGGTCACTTTTCATGTGAGATGCTTCAAATCCACAGATTTGACTGGTTTTAAACCAATGTGATTTGAGGAATCCCAGAACTACGTTGAGATCCCACAGTGCCACTGGAGGCACAAAAGGGGGTTGTATATGCAATACTCCCTTGACAAACTTCTGGACTTCAGGAACTGAAGCCAATTCTTTCTGGAAGAAAATCGACAGGGCCGAAATTTGAACCTTAATGGACCCCAATTTGAGGCCCATAGACACTCCTGTTTGCAGGAAATGCAGGAAACGACCGAGTTGAAATTTCTTTGTGGGGCCTTCCTGGCCTCACACCACGCAACATATTTTCGCCACATGTGGTGATAATGTTGTGCGGTCACCTCCTTTCTGGCTTTGACCAGGGTAGGAATGACCTCTTCCGGAATGCCTTTTTCCCTTAGGATCCGGCTTTCCACCGCCATGCCGACAAACGCAGCTGCAGTAAGTCTTGGAACAGACATGGTACTTGCTGAAGCAAGTCCCTTCTTAGCGGCAGAGGCCATAAGACCTCTGTAAGCATCTCTTGAAGTTCCGGGTACCAAGTCCTTCTTGGCCAATCCGGAGCCATGAGTATAGTTCTTACTCCTCTACGTCTTATAATTCTCAGCACCTTAGGTATGAGAAGCAGAGGAGGGAACACATACACCGACTGGTACACCCACGGTGTTACCAGAACGTCCACAGCTATTGCCTGAGGGTCTCTTGACCTGGCGCAATACCTGTCCCGTTTTTTGTTCAGACGGGACGCCATCATGTCCACCTTTGGTATTTCCCAACGGTTTACAATCATGTGGAAAAAACTTCCCGATGAAGTTTCCACTCTCCCGGGTGGAGGTCGTGCCTGCTGAGGAAGTCTGCTTCCCAGTTTCCATTCCCGGGATGAAACACTGCTGACAGTGCTATCACATGATTTTCCGCCCAGCGAAAAGTCCTTGCAGTTATTGCCATTGCCCTCCTGCTTCTTGTGTCGCCCTGTCTGTTTACGTGGGCGACTGCCGTGATGTTTTTCCCACTGGATCAATACCGGCTGACCTTGAAGCAGAGGTCTTGCTAAGCTTAGAGCATTATAAATTTACCCTTAGCTCCAGTATATTTATGTGGAGAAAAGTCTCCAGACTTGATCACACTCCCTGGAAATTTTTTCCTTGTGTGACTGCTCCCCAGCCTCTCGGGCTGGGCTCCGTGGTCACCAGCATCCAAACCTGAATGCCGAATCTGCGGCCCTCTAGAAGATGAGCACTCTATAACCACCACAGGAGAGACACCCTTGTCCTTGGATATAGGGTTATCCGCTGATGCATCTGAAGATGCGATCCGGACCATTTGTCCAGCAGATCCCACTGAAAAGTTCTTGCGTGAAATCTGCCGAATGGAATTGCTTCGTAGGAAGCCACCATTTTTACCAGGACCCTTGTGCAATGATGCACTGTTTTTAGGAGGTTCCTGACTAGCTCGGATAACTCCCTGGCTTTCTCTTCCGGGAGAAACACCTTTTTCTGGACTGTGTCCAGAATCATCCCTAGGCACAGCAGACGTGTCGTCGGGATCAGCTGCGATTTTGGAATATTTAGAATCCACCCGTGCTGTTGTAGCAGTATCCGAGATAGTGCTACTCCGACCTCCAACTGTTCCCTGGACTATGCCCTTATCAGGAGATCGTCCAAGTAAGGGATAATTAAGACGCCTTTTCTTCGAAGAAGAATCATCATTTCGGCTATTACCTTGGTAAAGACCCGGGGTGCCGTGGACAATCCAAACGGCAGCGTCTGAAACTGATAGTGACAGTTCTGCACCACGAACCTGAGGTACCCTTAGTGAGAAGGGCAAATTTGGGACATAGAGGTAAGCATCCCTGATGTCCCGGGACACTATATAGTCCCCTTCTTCCTGGTTCGTTATCACTGCTCTGAGTGACTCCATCTTGATTTGAACCTTTGTAAGTGTTCAAAAAAATTTTTAGAATAAGTCTCACCTAGCCTTCTGGCTTCAGTACCACAATATAGTGTGGAATAATACCCCTTTTCTTGTAGTAGGAGGGGTAATTTAATTATCACCTGCTGGGAATACAGCTTGTGAATTTTTTCCCATACTGCCTCCTTGTCGGAGGGAGACCTTGGTAAAGCAGACTTCAGGAGCCTGCGAAGGGGAAACGTCTCGACATTCCAATCTGTACCCCTGGGATACTACTTGTAGGATCCAGGGGTCCTGTATGGTCTCAGCGCCCTGCTGAGAACTTGTCAGAAGCGGTGGAACGCTTCTGTTCCTGGGAATGGGCTGCCTGCTGCAGTCTTCTTCCCTTTCCTCTATCCCTGGGCAGATATGATCTTATAGGGACGAAAGGACTGAGGCTGAAAAGACGGTGTCTTTTTCTGCAGAGATGTGACTTAGGGTAAAAACGGCGGATTTTCCAGCAGTTGCCGTGGCCACCAGGTCCGATGGACCGACCCCAAATAACTCCTCTTCCTTTATACGGCAATACACCTTTGTGCCGTTTGGAATCTGCATCACCTGACCACTGTCGTGTCCATAACATCTTCTGGCAGATATGGACATCGCATTTACTCTTGATGCCAGAGTGCAAATATCCCTCTGTGCATCTCGCATATATAGAAATGCATCCTTTAAATGCTCTATAGTCAATAAAATACTGTCCCTGTCAAGGGTATCAATATTTTTAGTCAGGGAATCCGACCAAGCCACCCCAGCTCTGCACATCCAGGCTGAGGCGATCGCTGGTCGCAGTATAACACCAGTATGTGTGTATATACTTTTTATGATATTTTCCAGCCTCCTGTCAGCTGGTCCTTGAGGACGGCCCTATCTATAGACGGTACCGCCACTTGTTTTGATAAGCGTGTGAGCGCCTTATCCACCCTAAGGGGTGTTTCCCAACGCGCCCTAACTTCTGGCGGGAAAGGGTATACCGCCCATAATTTTCTATCGGGGGGAACCCACGCATCATCACACACTTTATTTAATTTATCTGATTCAGGAAAAACTACGGTAGTTTTTTCACATCCCACATAATACCCTCTTTTGTGGTACTTGTAGTATCAGAAATATGAAACACCTCCTTCATTGCCTTTAACGTGTGGCCCTAATAAGGAATACGTTTGTTTATTCACCGTCGACACTGGATTCAGTGTCCCTGTCTGTGTCGACCGACTAAAGTAAACGGGCGTTTTAAAACCCCTGACGGTGTTTTTGAGACGTCTGGACCGGTACTAATTGTTTGTCGGCCGTCTCATGTCGTCAACCGACCTTGCAGCGTGTTGACATTATCACGTAATTCCCTAAATAAGCCATCCATTCCGGTGTCGACTCCCTAGAGAGTGACATCACCATTACAGGCAATTGCTCCGCCTCCTCACCAACATCGTCCTCATACATGTCGACACACACGTACCGACACACAGCACACACACAGGGAATGCTCTGATAGAGGACAGGACCCACTAGCCCTTTGGAGAGACAGAGGGAGAGTTTACCAGCACACACCAAAAACGCTATAATTATATAGGGACAACCTTATATAAGTGTTTTCCCTTATAGCATCTTTTTTATATATTTCTAACGCCAATTTAGTGCCCCCCCTCTCTGTTTTAACCCTGTTTCTGTAGTGCAGTGCAGGGGAGAGCCTGGGAGCCTTCCCTCCAGCCTTTCTGTGAGGGAAAATGGCGCTGTGTGCTGAGGAGATAGGCCCCGCCCCTTTTTCGGCGGCCTCGTCTCCCGCTCTTAACGGATTCTGGCAGGGGTTAAATATCTCCATATAGCCTCCGGAGGCTATATGTGAGGTATTTTTAGCCAAAATAGGTATTCATTTGCCTCCCAGGGCGCCCCCCTCCCAGCGCCCTGCACCCTCAGTGACTGCCGTGTGAAGTGTGCTGAGAGGAAAATGGCGCACAGCTGCAGTGCTGTGCGCTACCTTTAGAAGACTGAGGAGTCTTCTGCCGCCGATTCTGGACCTCTTCTTACTTCAGCATCTGCAAGGGGGCCGGCGGCAAGGCTCCGGTGACCATCCAGGCTGTACCTGTGATCGTCCCTCTGGAGCTGATGTCCAGTAGCCAAGAAGCCAATCCATCCTGCACGCAGGTGAGTTCACTTCTTCTCCCCTAAGTCCCTCGTTGCAGTGATCCTGTTGCCAGCAGGACTCACTGTAAAATAAAAAACCTAAGCTAAACTTTTCTAAGCAGCTCTTTAGGAGAGCCACCTAGATTGCACCCTTCTCGGCCGGGCACAAAAATCTAACTGGCTTGGAGGAGGGTCATAGGGGGAGGAGCCAGTGCACACCACCTGATCGGAAAGCTTTACTTTTGTGCCCTGTCTCCTGCGGAGCCGCTATTCCCCATGGTCCTTTCAGGAACCCCAGCATCCACTAGGACGATAGAGAAATACATTTTTGTTCATCCCACAAATTGGGTGTCCAAACTATGGGCCTAATTCAGACCCTGTCGCTGATGTGCGAAAATCGTCAAGTGATCTTTGCACATCTGCACATGTGTGGACGCCGGTACGCGCATGTGCCAGGTCCTAAACTGCGTTCTATGGAAAACGCAGTTTAAGACCTGGAGGGGGCGGGAAAGGGGCATCGACGCTCCGTTTAAGGGGTGCGGTTTGGACAACGGAGGCGTGTACGGATCGTTGCTGGACCGGGTAACCAAAAACATGGTGTGTAGCTACTCGAAAAACATGCAAAAGCACCACCGCCGTGCAAAGCTTTTGCATGTCTACTGGGGAAGGGGGAAGGGGGGGGGGGGGGGGCCGGCATGCGGGCCACACTTGCCCTGTGATGGGAATCCCTCGGCATGCCTAAGAATTTAAGAATTTGATCGCAGATGTGCGATCAGGTCTGAATTACCCCCTATGTTACTGTGCATAGATCTCCCAGCAGTTCTGAATCCTAAAAAGATGCATGGCTGAGTCAGGTAGATTTCCTCAACCCCCTGCATTACAGTTACGGTGCTCTACTATAAAGATAAGGTCACCTATTGCTAAATGCGGCTCATAGGAAGTACATTCGTAAATACCCCTATTCTAACACCTGGAGCACATGGTCAGTCGCACAGAATGGATACTGTAGCTCTTAGTTACTCCTGCATAATATAAACCTGGAGGATAATAGAGTATAACTCGTCAGCAGACAGGAGTTTTTAAAACATAATATTCTTGCATAACTGTTGCTGAAGCACTTCACCTGCATGCAGTCATCAGAGAGCAAAGGAAATCTGTAACACACTTCAAGCCAACCAAGAACACTGAAAGGACCACTTTACTCAGACAGTATTTGACATGTAAAAGGGCTGCTGTTTTGCCACACTCACCCTCATGTTCCTTTGAAACAGCTGAATTAAACTCTATTTACCCTACACCTAGCTCAGTTTTGCTTAATTTTTGTATATAAAAATAGTCTCTATAGTAACCTTTTTCTATAGCTACAGTATCTATAGCAGTGATTTTCAACCTGTTTTAACTCGCGGCACACCAAACAATATTTTAAAATTGGCAAGGCGCACCATCAGTTTCCCACGGGGAAAAAAAACACACACTTTGGCCCTCAGAGTAAAAAATAATCCACACATGCATTGGCCTACACAGAAAAAAACAATCACATTAACCCCCACATAAATCATGTTGCTCCTTACATAAATCCTATTGCTCTCCACAAAAATCAATCACATTGCTCCCCAGATAAATCATGTTGCTCCCACATAAAATAATCACATTGCTCCCCACATAAATCCTATTGCTCCCTACGTGAATTAGTCACATTGTTCCCCCCATAAATCCTTTTGCTCCCCACAGCAGAAATAAAATAACAAATATTAGCCCCTTCCTGTCAGCTGCCCTTCTCCCTGTCTCTCAGTGGCGGGGGTTGTTCATAGTAGAGTGCTGCGAATACTGAGCAGCGGATGGTCGGGCAGGTGTGGATGTGGGTGGACAGGGAAAGTTGTGGACGCGGGCAGGAACTGGAAGATGTGTATGCAGGCGGGTGAGCTGGCTGGGTGGTGAGACGATGCGGCCGTGACCTATGATGTCACACCGCCGCGTCTTCAATGCTTCGGTTACAACTGATCCTCTAAGAAGAGTCTGGGCCACAGTTTGCTCTGAAGGTGCAGGCAGTGACTCTGACTCCACGGCACACCATGCAACTGGTCGCGGCACACTAGTGTGCCACGGCACACTGGTTGAAAAAGCCTGATCTATAGCAACCATAATTTGTTAATGACTAGCTGCTCCCTCAGCACAGGTCATACAGGGTTTCCCCATGTTATGTCAATAATTCTTAATGCATTTGTTATGCAGTAACGCCCAATGGTGGGAGAAACAAGATATCAATCACTAAAAACATATCTACCACTGAGAAAAGACCCCCTCCGCCCAGTTACACAGCTGTCAAACTGTAAGACTATACCTCACTGTTACAAAGGTACAAGCTTACTACAGGCTATTTTACACTTCGGAAGGAGAGGCACTTCTGTAGACTCTCTTTCCATTTTAATAAATTGTGGCAGTACAATAGAAAAAGATCCCTTAGCTGAGAGAGAGAGAGAGCGAGAGGGGGGAGGGGAGGTATATCATACCTTTGTAAAGCAGCTCAATGTAACCACTGCTGCCTTAGAATAACATGGTACATACGTGATCACTGATGTAACCAGCGCAACCAGATATTTAGGTGTATCCATCATCTACACATTGTGGAATCAACTATTTTGTGGGCTGACCCAATAGTAAAAAAAAACGGATAAGCGGGGGCATGGCCTGAGCAGCCAGACATGTTTTATGTGAGCTCCTGCAAAACCCCTTATATATCAGGGTTTTATAGCTCTATCCCCACCCTTTCTGTGGACTCACCCCTCCTGCTTGCATTAGAGGACCTGTCCCAACGACACCGAGTGGCCCCTGCTGCCCCTACAGAGGACCGAGGAGGTGTGTACATTGCGGCCGAGTCTGCGTCCTGAGCCATGGACTGGAGTATGTGACATAGCCGGCCCGGACATCCAGACCTGCCGCTTTACCTGCTCCCTCCCACCTGCTCTGAGTCCTTGGACCTCACTGTTCGCATGTCCTGGGGGGTCCCTCTGAGCAAATAAGGTGTAGGCTGCTTGGTTCTGTTATCTGGGAACCTGGAGGACTCATTCCCAGTGACTTTCCAAGTGTGCGTTCGACCTTTGTTAGTGGGAATATTTACTATCGGATACTGATTCTTTGCAGTTGCTCAATAGTTATCACGGGATGTAACCCTGATGACACCGGCCATTAAGGCTTCCTATGTGGGTCTCAAGGAATAAGATCTCCCTATCTTCCTTAATGGGTTGATAGTTTTGCTATTCATGCAGTAATAGTACCCTACTGACCGCCAAAAGAATATCCCCCGGCTTCTATACTACGGATCCCTTCACTCCATAGGATTGCTGTGCTCCTTTGGACATACCGCAGAAAAGAGAGGGTAAAACCCCCCCGGTTGCCGGTCCCTGTGCACTTTCCTAAAGCCTCCGACTCAAGACAGAAATCCTCTAACTCATCCTTAGTGCACTCTATGACTCACTCTACTACGTCTAAAGCCTCAACTCCATCAACACCTTCTGATTTGGGGATGGACCTAGATCCTCATGCGCCCCTTACTACCCAATCTATGTTCAAGATGTTTACCACTTTCCGCACTGGCATTCTCTCTGGTCTGGACTCTTCGATTCAATCTCTCAGAGCTCACCTAGTAGGTATTGCGGGACACACTGAACACTTGGAAGACAAGATGCAGGAACTGGTAACGTTGCATAACGACCTCCTAACCTCTCATTCAGAGTTACTAAGAGAATGTCTTCCATGCGTAAAAAGATTGCGGACCTTGAGAACAGGTCTAGGAGAAACAACCTCAAGATTAGAGGCATACCTGACTCCGTGTCACCGGCGGAGTTAGGAGATTATGTTCTTAAACTATTCCGAAAACATCTTCCCTCAGCTACAGCACAAGTTCTGATTGTACATCGTGTTCACCGCTTGCCAAAACCGAGGGGAGGATTCGCCTCTTATTATCCAAGGGATACCTTGCTTCGAATCCACTTTTTCCACATTAAGGAGGAAATCCTCAAGGCCGCTCGGCAGGCGGAGGGATCCGATATAATAGGAGGCCTACAAATTTATCTCGACCTATCTCAGTTCACCTTGGCTAAGAGACGTTCTTACCACCCGATTACAGCTGCTTTACGAGACCATGATATCCAGAACAGGTGGGGATACCCAGTCAAGATTATTGTCAGATATATGACTCCTCCTACTACGTAATATCTTCCTTTGATGCCAAAGTTAAGCTATTGGCGCACTGGGACATTGTGGTTCCGCAGCCGAAATCCGCTGCATCCGCTCCGGTTCCCGTGGATTGAAGGAATGCAGACTCTCTGATATCCTTTATAAATTTGTGGGGTTTAATACTGAAGTCTTATATTGGCGTTTGAGTTACTCTAACGCTCCATTTGGTGGCTGGCGCTGGTATCACAACCCACATGGAATATATGTTAGCCAATGTGTTAGACTCCTTTTTCTAACCAGTTATTTATGCTGCTTCATTTTCTTGTTTTATTATGTATTTTTCTTGTAGCATGTTATAGCATGATATAGAAGATAGCTTGTGATTGAACTACCCGCTCACATGCTGCCTCTGGAAGTTAAAGATGATGACCGCAAATGATTTGCCAATTCTGCACTACAAAGCAGGCAGATCTGTGAGATAACCAGTTACAGTAGAAGGAGTAAAGCTTTAACTGCTCCTTTCTCACTCCTGTAAGCTTAAGTTGATATAAAATACCAACGCCAGGATCCTGCCACCTGACAATCCCGCCGGTCGGCATGCCGACCAACAGGGACTACTCCCACTTATGGGTGTCCATGACACCCATGACACCATGGGTGTCCATGACACCAATAGAGTGGAAATAGAACCTGTGGAGCGCACAGAGCTCCACCAAGCCCGCTGCGTGGTGAGCGCGAGTCCGCAAAGGACTTTATTGTGCCTCCCCCCCCCCCCCGGCCATCTAAAAGCTGGGATCCCGGAGTTGGGATTGTGACCGGTGGTCACACATACCCAACGCTACAGTACATATCTTTACTATTATGTTAGTTTTATGTAGGTAAATTATTTAATGGTCTCTAGGGATGAACTTTCGTCCAAAACAACAACACAGCAAATGGTCAGCACTTAGGACAGGGATGCAGTTATAGGACGGTGTGATCAGGATAGTCAGTTAAGCAGACAGTTCTCTTAATTTCCAGATATGAGGGGTTCCGTCTTGAGACAATCCTTGTCGATTTAAGAATTTTGGGATCCCTGTCATCCAGCCAGTTTCCCCTGAACTCTTGCCTGTCTGGGCCACGTTCCTTTCCAGGAATCTGGGCCTCCTAAAGAAGAAAGCTTCCGGGCCGGATTCCTGCAATATATTCAGATGTCAAGGGAGATATTATCGACTGGGAACCCTCAATACTATAAAACACATTTGTTCTCATGACGATCTCAAAGAACCTTTTAACCCTTTCTTATCCTGTACAGTTTGTGAAAGAAAATTGCTTCAAAGGAATTTATAAAGCAGTCCAGTGCATTAGATTAGTGTTACTGGCAGCAGCCAGCAGCTAACGACGTACAGTGCATGCGGAAAGTATTCACAGCGCTTCACTTTTTCAACATTTTGTTATGTTACAGTGTTACTCCAAAACGGAATACATTCATTTTTGTCCTGAAAATTCTACACACAATACCAAATAATGACAACATACAAAACGGGTTTTTTGAGATTTTTGCAAGTTTATATAAAAACAAAAACAAATAAGAAATCACATGTACATAAGTATTCACAGCCTTTGCCATGAAGCTCAAAATTGAGCTCAAGTACATCCTGTTTCCACTGATCATCCTTAAGATGTTCCTACAGATTAATTGGCGTCCACCTGTGGTAAATTCAGTTGATTGAACAAGATTTGGAAAGGCACACACCTGTCTATATAAGTTCCCACACTTGACAGTGCATATCTGAGCACAAACCAAGCATGAAGTCAAAGGAATTGTCTGTAGACCTCCGAGACAGGTTTGTCTCAAGGCACAAATCTGGGGAAGAGTACAGAAAAATATCTGCTGCTTTGAAGGTCCCAATGAGCACAGTGGCCTCCATCATCCGTAAATGGAAGAAGTTCGGAACCACCAGGACTCTTCCTAGAGCTGGACGGCTGTCTAAACTAAGCGATCGGGTCCTAGTCAGGGAGGTGACCAAGAACCCGATGGTCACTTTGTCAGAGTTACAGCATTCCTCTGTGGAGAGAGGAGAACCTTCCAGTGTCACGCCGCCGCCCCGTCCGCCTTACTTACCTCTCCGGGCGCGCTGGTCCTCTCTGCGGCCGTCCTCGCTGGCGGCTCCCGTCGCTCGGACCAGCGTCTAGGCGGGTGACGTCACCAGGCACTTCCTACCAACCAGATGGTGGTGGGAAGTATAAATTCAGGCGCCAGGCACTGCATCAGTGCCTGAGTATCATCAGTTCCCCAGGAGTGGTGATCGCCAGTCCTCCGTGCCTCCAAGCACCTCCGTGCCTCCGAGCACCTCCGTGCCTCCGAGCACCTCCGTGCCTCAAGCACCTCCGTGCCTCAAGCACCTCCGTGCCACCAAGCACTTCTGTATCTCCTTGCACAGTCAATGCCTTCCACGTCCTGTACCTCTAATTTACCGTGTGTCCAGCAAACACAGGCTTCCGCACCGTGCATTCCAGTCACGGTTACTACTCTCAATCTTCCTGTTCTCCAGCCACGTTCATTATCATCTGTCTGCAGAGGATTCATCAGCCCTTTCAAGTTTTTGTTTTTCAGGAGATCTTCAATATCCAACACGTGCTTCCTGCCTGCTGTCCGAATCCTGTATGAGGAAAACCTACATTCGGCCATCCCTGTTGCGGCCCAGTTGCTGTTCCTCTTTCCGATCTTCAGAAGATACCCCGAGTCCACAACAATCCCAAACCAGGTCAGTGATATCCAGAAGGCCAACCATCTCTGCAGCAATCCACCAATCAGGCCTGTATGGTAGAGTGGCCAGACGGAAGCCACTCCTATGTATAAAGCACATAGCAGTCCGTCTGAAGTTTGCCAAAATGCACTTGAAGGACTCTCAGACCATGAGAAATAAAATTCTCTGGTCTGATGAGGCTAAGATTGAAGTCTGCCAGGCATCATGTTTGGAGGAAACCAGGCACCACTCATCACCAGGCCAAAACCATCCTTCGCAGTATCATGCTGTGGGGATGTTTTTCAGCAGCAGGAACTGGGAGACTAGTCAGGATAGAGGGAAAGATGAATGCAGCAATGTACAGAGACATCCTGGATGAAAACCTGGTCCAGAGAGCTCTTGACCTCCGACTGGGGCGGCAGTTCATCTTTCAGCAGGACAACGACCCTAAGCACACAGCCAAGATATCAAAGGAGTGGCTTCAGGACAACTCTGTGAATGCCCTTGAGTGGCCCAACCAGAGCCTAGACTTGAATCCGATTGAACATCTCTGGAGAGATCTGAAAATGGCTGTGCACCGATGCTTCCCATCAACCTGATGGAGCTTGAGAGGTGCTGCAAAGAGGAATGGGCGAAACTGCACAAAGATAGGTGTGCCAAGCTTCTGGCATCATATTCAAACAGACTTGAGGCTGTAATTGCTGACAAAAGGGCATCAGCAAAGTATTGCGCAAAGGCTGTGAATACTAATGTACATGTGATTTCTTAGTTTTTTTATTTTGAATAAATTTGCAAAAATCTCAAAAAAAATATATAAAACATCTTTTTTCACGTTGTCATTATGGGGTATTGTGTGTAGAATTTTGAGGGAAAAAATTATTTTATTCCAGTTTGGAATAAGGCTGTAACATAACAAAATGTGGAAAAAGTGAAGCGCTGTGAATACTTTATGGATGCACTGTATACCAGGTCTGGAAATAATCTGAAACATATAGAGAAGCAGGTAGATCTAGGCTCCATTTCATAGTATAAAAAGCCATTTAAGCATGCACATACCAGTAAAAAAAAAAAACAATAATCAATCAAAATACGTACAGGTGCCAGTAACAAAGGTGCCATGGCTACTTGGCTTATGGCACTTTGTCAGCCGTGTCCACCCAGTATGACTATACAGACTGCTCTTTCTGGTATAAAATCATTCTACCTTGCATTTTGTTAATATTCTTTTTTTTTTTTTTTTTTTAGGAAAAACCTCTCTCATTCTATAGAAAACAGCATTTTGTGTCTCCAAAAGACACTGTAATAGCCCTGGAGACACAATCCTTAACTTGCATAAACGAATGCTAGCTACACAGACAGTAATTTCACAGCCCAGTTAGTCAACGTATTTCAAATTGCTACTCAGATTACACACGTTTGTAAATATGACCGACCAAGGTCTTTATTGATGGAGTGTGTGGTTACCTGCACTGCATATGGCTGAGATCAGGTTGTTTTATCGGACAGCAGAATGACCGGAACCATGCTCTATGGCTCCACATGTATATGCCAATCAAACTGAACTACCGAATATGCCCATGAGCTTCCAATATGAGGCTATTAATGACTTAGCGGGGTGATTCAGACCTGATTGCTGGGCTGCAAACTTTGCTGCCCTGCATTCAGATAGTCGCTGCCCCCAGGGGAATGTGCGATCCCATTTGAACTGCAAAAGAAAAATTTGTGCAGTCTTTGCGCAGCCCAGGACTTACTCCTAACAGTGCGATGAGAACAGGCTGATCGGGGCCAGAGCTGACGTCAGACACCCTCCCTTAAAACGCTTGGGAACGCCTGTGTTTTTCTGGACACTCCCAATAAACACTCAATTACCACCCACAAACTGCTTCCTCCTGTCAATAACCTTGCAAACAGCACAGCAGCGATCAGGCCTGAATCACCCCCTTAGTCAGTGTGACTGCAAAGAGAAAAGTATGGCTTCCTTGAAGTTACATACACAACGGAGTCTAAAAGCAAAAATTATTATTATTATTATTTCTTTATTTTAAATGTAAGAGAAAATATATACCGACATTTCAATACTATGTCTGTGCCCTATTTTGTTTAAGTGATCTGGTCCACTCATGTGTATATTAAATGGATGTCTGAACAGACTTAACTGAACATACTTTTACATTTACCAAATGTTACAACTTATTCTTCTACACTCATCATCATTTTACATCCCATGTGTACATGTAGCTAGCCACACCTGGGCAGTTCTTAATATCCATTAATATTTACATCATGTGAGAAAGTAACCCTTCACAAACAGCTTCTAAACAAATGTTTAAAGCATTTATGACCCAGAGAAGGAGGGGCACAATTTTATGGCTGAACTATTAGGGGTATATTATAGTGTGGATTTATAGAAGTGGAGATGTTGCCCATAGCAACCAATCAGGTGAAAGAGATTATCTTATAGAAGGTGCTAAATAAATAAGTAGAATATGATCACTTCTATAAACCTGCACTTTAGTAAATATACCCCCTAATGTTACAGTTTCTGGGGCCCATTTATCAACCAATATTTGCGGCTATTTCCCATAAAAAACCCACAGTTTTCGAGGGATAGCTGCAAATATTAAGTATCCCCTGAATGTATAAAGAAAGGATGGTAGCAGATATCTTCCATTTCTGCTGCAATCCCTCCACCCACGCCGGCAGCCGCATCCCCCAAAGGTTTATACGGGGGATGCAATGCTGCCAGATGCATTCCCGTTATTGGCGACCGCAGCTACCGCCATCTTTGCCCATTGTAGCCTATGGACTGCAGATCGGAGCTGTAGTTCCATCAGGGATCCCTAGAAACACTCCACTGGAAATGTCCGCTGTGAATGGTAATCAACATGACCGCGCCTGCGCAGCAGCTCCCGCACCACCCTCGGCACATCGCAGGCATGGGCTTCTTTCAGAGCTCCTGTCTGTGCCGGGTGATACAGTCACTCGATGTGATCGCATTCTACGATGCAATATCGCGCCCAGATCGCATTGCAGAGGCAATCACTGATAAATGGGTCCCTCTGACACTGCATGATAAACATGCTTTATTAGCTTATTTCCTAAATATGGAGAGCAAACTTTCTTTCTAATGAAAAATACTGTTTAGTACAGAGTAGGTATTTGTATGTATAGGTATGTGATGTACTATCAGGTATAATGAAACAAAAATCAGTCTGGAGATCTCTACACCTGTTTAGAACAACTTCAGCACAATGACCCATTGTTCCTCCTAATTGTGTTTATTGTGTCAGTGCAATGTAATCCTGTTGTGTGTATTGTGGCACACTGCAACTGAATACTGCTAACAGACACGCTGATATAACACGGGATATAGCACACAAGCTAAAACCCTGTAACAATTCTAAAGAACAGCTTTTGTTTGTTTTTAAACAGTTTTTGCGTTCTTCAGGAACTTGTACAATATTCTATATACAAAGAGCAAAGAGAAGTCCCATGATGAATGAAATATCCCGCTCTGATACAGATCACAGGAATAGTAAATAAACAGTCACCTCTATTTAAAATTATTTATTTATTAACCCCCCCAAAAAGGCAACACTACAGGTTTGATATTTATGAGCCTGTTACCTACAGAGTTCTGGAAGCCAGTAAATAATTACTGCTGCTCTGTTATAATGTCATATACAAGGACATTACTACCAAGTACTACCTTATACAGTCACTATGAGGAGCACTGTTAAACAACTGAAGCCTTTTTAAATACAACTTTGTATATTTTTGGTACACCCAACAATCTGGAGCGGGGCAGCCCCGATCTGAGAGGACGGTCTTGTCAGCTCATCCCAATATGTGGTAAGTAGGGAGGTTCTTCTCATCATTGTGAGCAGGTACCTCGAGTGCATGTGCCAATTCTAATGATGATTTAGGAAGAGCAGAGGGTGGCCTAGACCTTCCCACTGGGAATGTGGCCACACTCACTAGGATGCAGAGATACCCTAATTTGCTACAGTCACATCCCATGCCCACTACAACATGGTCACGTTCTCAGCAAGCCACAGCCATGCCCATGTCATTTCAGACATTAATAATTTTATTCATGATTCAGTAATTTCACTACCTACTAGTGAGACAAAATTACAGTCCTGCATCAGCCCACACGATTGCTTTCTCCATTGTGTCTTTAACAACCCTCAAAACTAGCCTTATGAAAATATCAACATTCATGCTATACAGCATATATTCATTTATTAGCATAAAACAAAAATAAGACGCATAGGAAATTTGCTGAGTAACACTAAAATGCACACATTATCACCAGTTTTGCAAGCAACAATTCCATGAAAAAATTAGGTGTATTTAGTTACTTTTTTTAGAATGCTATTAACAAAAAAACAAAAAAACAACAACATGCAAAACTTTCAGGGAGAAAAAAAACCCAAGTGAACTAATGAGACATCACCGTTATTTTGTCCATTTCTCCTATGAAGTTCTTGAATAAATATCCTAATAGCCTGCACGGATGGGGCGTAGACAGCCACTGGTCTGCTCGCTCTTCCAGTTCTTTAGGATTATCCAATTTACGTTCTACAGGTGCCATTCACAATGCAGGCTTTGTACATTCACATTGCTTGTTGTTGGTGATTCATGGTCTATGAATGATATGCCTGGTCTGGTTTGTCACTTGTATTATGTAACCTGTCCCTTACACACTATATAATTAGCCCAAGTACGTATGTCTGAAGTTGCAAATTAAATATGGTAATTACAACTTTTTAAAAGTAAACAAAATATATATATATCTTCATTTGCTCTCTAAAGCTACCTGAACTAGGTTGCCTTGTTACATTGGTTGTACACCTTGAGAAAGGTCCCGATTGGGACTGAAACGTCAGTGAGACCGTTTTTTTACTGGTATGTGAAGAGTTATTTTTTATCTCTCTCTTTTGAATAAATTGTCTTATTGTTTTTGAAATTGTGAAAGTCTGGAGAATGCCACCATTCCCACCTTGTGGGAAACACTATACTATATACATATACAGTGCATTAGGAAAGGGGGTAATCCCAAAACGTTGATTAAAAGCATCACTGCTATTTGCACTTTTCATGGAAACTCTAAGTGCTGCTTCTTTCCTCAGAGATAGATAGATAGATAGATAGATAGATAGATAGATAGATAGATAGATAGATAGATAAACACAAACACACACACATATATATCTAGTAGTAAATGGCCATCAAAGGTGCTTGTGTTGCTCAAAGTAATATGCCCACGTTGTACAGCATTGTGAGTGATTTATGCTGAAAAACGGATGTTGCCCCCACCCCCTTGTTCAATTAGCCTAGAAGAGAG
This sequence comes from Pseudophryne corroboree, assembly GCF_028390025.1. Taxonomy (NCBI): domain Eukaryota; kingdom Metazoa; phylum Chordata; class Amphibia; order Anura; family Myobatrachidae; genus Pseudophryne; species Pseudophryne corroboree. Next base: position 202,419,685 of record NC_086453.1, on the reverse strand, counting down.
GGTGGGTGGCTCAAATGTTGTGAGAGTGCAGATCTTCTTTAATAAACCAAAATAATAAAAGATAAAAGGTTGGGCAGAATTACTTACGCTGTGAATATAAAATGAGAAAACTGGCATTTCTCCATATATTAATCTAAAAATAAATAAGATGTTGGTCCCATAATAATTGCACGGATAAAGATTAGTTATATACACCTGTGCAAAACTGTTTTTGTGTGAGGGCTGAAGATGGATTTCCCTAGAGCAGTTTCGCAGCGTGTGTGCGAGACCTGCCATTTACACGAGGATTGGTGAGAGGAAATAAATGGAGACATGGTCATCCAGGGCTGAGAAGCAAGTGCAGCTGGCAGAAAGAGGGAATTTGTGTGCAGCTTTTCCATTTATCATGGGAAATCCATCATGAATGAGCAGGTTGTGAGGAGGCTGCAGCTACAACCGATAGAGCCAATGTGATGTCATCACTGCCATCCCCTAACCTGGTCACGGGACTGTGGATGTGACTGGAATACTCAGGACACTGTAATATCTACTGTAAGCTGAATATAGTAACAGCTGCAGCCATTTATAGAACATGCATCAGTGTGGGGTTATTTATAACATGGCAGTAAGGAGATTTATATCTTTAGAAAACAGGGAGCAAAGTTGCTAGGCAGATAGCATCACCTTCGCAGCCCTGTTACATTAATACATGTAGATTCGTTAAATAGATTTCTGCACCCCATATACAAATTATAATCATACAGTATATGCTACACCATGTTTTCTCAAACTAGATCAGGGAACCTAGAGGCCATCCAAAATTTCGCCGGGAGCAGAACGCCCTTCCTCCACCCACATCAGTATACAGATTAGACAACACAAACAAACATCACAGGGGAGTATTATTTGTGCAGACGGTTGAGGATCCCAGTTACAGCTGAGCATGGCTTGTGTTTCCCAGCATACCTGTATTATTATGACCACTTGCCCTGTTGGATCCACAGCTACAGCAATTTTGGGTCAGTTTACTCTAAACTCATTAGCCGACTTTATGCACTTTGCCCTGTTTCTGCAGGATGTTAAAAAAAAACCCTGTCTTCTCATCCTACCTGCTCTATTGTTTCATTGCTGTGTGTTTATCTTCTATACATCTTATAAATGAAAATCTGTTTTTCTGACTGATGGAAATAAACTCCGAAACCAATGAACCGATTGCAACGTGGTTTTTCCCATTGTGTAGGTAATTCTCCCAGGCAGGTTTTAGGTAGTAAGTATCATCACAATCGGTCATCAGGGGGCTGTGGACGGGGACTCTATTTAAATTGGACACACTGGATCACATGACCATGATCGGAGTCCAGGTACAGAGCAATGTGTTCTTGGACGATCTGATGTGCAACAGGACCCTGCAACGTGCCATTAGGGTAACCAACTCATCCCTTTAATTCTGGACACATTAAGTACACAGGTTCTGTGGCTGATTAAAACCAGGTGAAATGGAGTCTTGAAGTCAGCCAGCCACAGAACCTGTGTAATTAATATGTGTCCAGAATTAAAGGGATGAGGTGGTAACCCTACGTGCCGCGCACTTGCACGATGCAGGGGGATGACGGCACAATGTACTCCATGCTGTGTTCGGCAGCATGGCATCATACATGTTATCTTTTGGTTGGCCGAGTAGCACGGCCAATTAGAAGATATTGCATGAGACCCATGGAAGGCATACACACTGCCCTATACGCACAATATGTTCTGATTTGGCCTGAAACAACATATCATGCCGAAATAGGCGTAGTGTTTACCCACTCTAAGAAGGATAAAACAGTCCGTGACTGATATTATAGGAATCAGTATGACATCCCAGCTGTCAGGATCCCAGCCATCAGCAGACCGATGCCAAGATCCCGACAGCTGGAATACCGGCGACAATCGCAGCGTGTCCCCTTGTGGGCTCGCTACACTCTTCACGGTTCGGGAACGTGGCAACCTTCGTTCGCCACACTAATCTATTCCCCCTAGGGTGGTGGCATGGACCACCACCCAAGCGGGGAATCCGGGTGGCAGTCAGGATTCCGAGCACCGGCATTTCACCAGGTGTCGAGATTCGGCATCAGTATCCTGACCGCAGGGATCCCAACAGCCGGCAACGTGATTGCCTCGCACATCATAGCGCAGTACTGATCTGTGGTATGTTCTGAATACTCCACAGACAAATAACTGACTCAATAAGATGCCATATAAATGTATGTCATTAATCAGATGAGTAGAAATTAAGGTGCTTATATGAAGACTTTTTTAAAAGATCTTATTAATAATGTTGTGCAATACATAGCAACTAATCAGAATGTAACTTGCACCACTGTGATGTATGTGCGGCTAATAGAAGCAACTATCAGATTACATATGGTATAAGCCATAGCTACCATTCTATGCTTCCCACCCAATTTATCTCCCCCTACAGGCCCACACACTACCCCCACTGACCTCTGACTGTTCCTGGCTGTAAATCATTATGGGAGAAACCATGGAATGGATCTATGCTAAACGTTTCTCTCCAGAGTACAGTTTCCTCCCTCTCAATGTTAGTTTAACATTTCTTTTTTTATTATTATATTCTGAGATATCCCAGGACCACCTGGCAGCAAGGAATGCACAGGCAAAAAGATGTTTATTATAGCAGGAACACGTAACAGGACGTTGTGTACAATAGTATGCATTTGTATATTAACAGAAATGGATGCACCTATTTGCACCAGCCATGCAAAAAATTTGCACGTGAATATATATAAATATATATATATATATAAACACACACACACACAAACACACACACACACACACACACACACACACACACACACACACACACACACACATACATACATACTGTAGGAAAATCTAAAAAGTATAAGGGATTATGCAGTGATTTCAAAACTGTCCTGAGGGATGGTCCCGATTTAGGGTAGCACGTGTACAGCACCTCACAGTATTATGAATGGGTGTTTAGAAAGACTTTAAGACTTTTCTTCTCTCGATCACATACTGCCATATTTCTAATAGTCCAACCAATGTTACAATGCATGACTGACAAGTACATATCACTTGATATTAGTATTATATATGCTGAGCATTGCTATCATTGCTGCAAGTTGCCACAGAGCTCCACAGATCAGAACATTGAAAAAAACCAGGATACAGATAAAGCAGACATACAAGGTAGAATCAAATACAGGCAACAAATAGAGCGCCCACAAATTTGGGAAAGGTACACAACTTGGAATATAGGAGCGAGTATGGCCCAGAGCAGAGGTTGGTGCAGTGAAGGGGCATTAGAATGTGCGAGGAATAGATGGTAGTAGGGTCAGCCGCAGTAAAGAGATGGATAATCAGATTTGAAGGCTGTGGAAGAGACTGATGAGGCATGGTAAGGAAACAGCACGTCTTGTAGGTGGGGCCAGAAGGAGGTTGTCAGAGATGAGGTGAAGGACAGGATAGAGGCAAAGCTAAGAGGGTGAGAGGAAGAGTATTTGAAGACGAAGACTGAGGGCTTTTGTAGGAATTATGTACAGTATTACGGAGCTAAAAAATTATCTCCATGGGAGACCAAGCAAAACTTGCAGTACAGAAAGCTGTTGGTCACAGTATTACTAGACACAAAGCATAACTCAGATGGAGAACAGTGATGTAAGTATAGGCATGTGTCACTTGTTATGTATGTTTATAGTGTCCCATGTTCATTCTCCGAATTACAGTCACTCGATTATTAAAAAAAGAAGAGCATGACCCTAATAAACATGGTGCATTCTTCCTAAGCATGTTCTATCTCTACAGTGGCAGACATGGGGGAATTTTATCTTCACGTTCCATTTTTATTTTAGTTTTTTTTAGTAAAAAAAAAAGAAAATACTGCTAAACCATCACCCTTTTACAAAAACTGTAGAGACTCTCATTGAATCAGCAAGTGCATCCCAGGGGGTTATTATGAAGCGCCAATGCTTCTGATCTGGTTAATGACTGGTATTTAATAGGGCAATGCTTTTACTAGCAAGACACCTCTAGTAAATGCATTGCCCTTTTACATTTTGATTACAGGCTTTTATAAAGTACCAGGAGAAGAGGGACTGTGGTCAGATATCATTTAAACTGCATACAATATTTTTCATTTTCATTACTGAAAATAAAGAGGTGCCACAAAACAGAAGTTGATGTTTCAATCCATTAATCCGACTCTTTTTGAACTGAAACTGCGACCAAGGGCAAGATTTAGGGGTATAATCAATTCCTGTCAGAAAGTGCCATCATGTCGGAAAGACCTATTCAATGCCGGCTCCTTTTTTCCGACAAGTCGGGAATTCCCGACTTGTCGGAAAACACGTGGATTGTCGGAATCCATGTATCTTGTCGGAAGCGCGGCTAAACTCGACAGGTTTTAGCCCCGTTTCCGACAATGTCAATCCGACCTTTAAAAAAGTCAGGTTGCAATTGTCGGAACGGCCGAGGCATTGTCGAGTTTGGCCGAGGCATTGAAACCAGGACCCGACAGGAATTGAACATACCCCTTAAACTGGGTACACATTTGACTATAACGTGTACCCAGCGAGATCTGGAGCAGCGAACCCGAAGGGGATGCCGGCAAGTACATACACACTTGCTGGTGCCGACAGCAATGGAGCGACAGTAGATGATGGGGGGAGGAGGCTAGTGAGGCAACGCTGCATTCGGCAGCATGGCATCGCTAGTGACATCCCCAGATTGAGCTGCATGCTCCCGTGGGAGTGCGCAATGCTAGCAATCTAGTGGGTACACACCAAACTATTTTAACAAATTGTCGGAACGAATGGTCGTTATCAGCAAATTTGTTTAAAATGTCATCTAGTGTATACCCTGCTTTACATTTGAAACTGGAAGAGGCCCTTTTTCTTGTACTGGTTTCCTAACACTGCAACCATCTATGGCTCCATACTCAGTTGCATGCTAGCTGACTAAAATAAATGGAAATTATTAAACTGTAACTGGGCCGCCAATTAAAGGTTTATTATGTGTAGATTACTTAATTTTCATACACAAAATAAAAACAAACAAACAATGTGGAAAAAGCAAAATCCTAACCATTTAGGGAATTACTGCCAGAGAACAGCCTGCAGCGCTATGGTTCTCAGGGTACTGTAGTTAATATCCCGCCTGTCACCATCCCAATAGATAGAATGCTGACAGCAGCATCCCGACAGACAGAATCCCAACGATCCCGGCGGTAAGTACTGGGGTTACGGTTATGCACCAAGGGGGGTTAGGGTTAGGTTGCGGAAGAGGACAGTTAGGGATAGGCTGCGGGAGGGGTGGGTTAGGATTAGGGTAAATCAGGCATGTCCAAACTGTGGCCCTCCAGCTGTTGAGAAACTACACATCCCAGCATGCCCTGACACAGCTTTAGCATTCTTTGACAGCAAAACTGTGTTAGAGCATGCTGGGATAATGTAGTTTCACAACAGCTGGAGGGCCGCAGTTTGGACATGCCTGGGGTAACGGTTAAAATACTAACCGGGATCCCTCAGGAATTCCGACCGTCAGGATGGTCATTGCCGGGATAGTGAAACCATCTCAGGGCCCAGTAGTGAGAGTGGCTTAGCAATTGTGGTCCATTCACACTAGATGTCTCTGCTTTTCACTGCACATGTGCCATCCCCCGAGCAAGCTCAGAGGATCAGAGAGGAGGTAGCCACAAATTCATCCAAGAACGAAAGTGTTCAATGTAGCTGTCAAAGAAAATTTACAGCCATGATGTCCCATGAAGGTGATCTTGTGTGATGGAGAAAAGGATAAACCAACCACAACAGTGGCTTTCATGTAGAGATGGGGATATGGCTGCCCACCCACCATGCTGATCAACTACACTCTGCACTTCAACAGTTTCCAAAAAGGCTGTTTCTGATACTGGAAGCACAAATACTCCAATTGTTGGGAGATGAGTCAGACATAAGAATGTAAAGTCAGAACAGTGGAGCAGGCAGCCAGGAGGCTAAATTTAATTTATACCCAACTTCCCTGATAAACCTCCATAGTAATAGCACATATAATATGTGCAATAGGATTCAGTAACAAATCTACAAGCCTGTGACACAGTGGAGAGAAATGAAAACCTTAAGTATATGTGTGAGGAGGATTAAAATCTGAGAAGCCTGTTCTTCATTAGAATCTAAATCCGCTGTATCCAGAACCTGTACTCACCATCTCAATGCCCGGATAATGTGACTTGCTGATTTTATTTCTATTTATTTATTACCAGTTATTTATATAGCGCACACATATTCTGCTGCGCTTTACAGAGAATATTTAATTCACATTGGTCCCTGCCCCAGTGGAGCTTACACTCTATATTCCCTATCACATGTACACGCACACACTAGGGTTAATTTTGTTGGGAGCCAATTAACCTACCAGTATATTTTTGGATTGTGGGAGGTAACCGGAGCACCCGGAGGAAACCCACTCAAGTACGGGGAGACTGTACAAACTCCACACAGTTAGGGCCATGGTGGGAATCAAACCCATGACCTCAGCGCTGTGAGGCAGTAATGCTAACCATTACACCATCCGTACTGCCCCAATTCCTGTTATTTATTTGCATTGGTCCTTGCCACTCATTCTCACTTCCCTATTAAATCCCTGCATTGTTTAATCTCTTGCTATCTACGGTTATCTTTCCATCAATATTCAGACATGCATTAATTACTCAAATACTGAAAGAAAGAAATTCTGACCCAAATTCACCATCGGCTTACTGTTCCATCTCTCACCACCCCCATGCCCCTGCTACATTTCCTCATTCAACCTACCAGACCCTCTTTAATTGTGCTGTTACTCCCAAGAGTCCACAGAGACCACATTAACTCAAAGGTATCACTGGTAGTACTAAAGCTAGGTACACACTAGACCAGGGGTCAGGGAACCTTTTTACCATTTACCCAAAAATATATTTAGGTACACCGACGTTACTCCCTTGATTTGAAAGGAATGAAACCATATATTATTGTTCATATTTACTGGTTATCACGGCTTATATGGCATTTCTGAGATACTGTATATATTTATTTATTTATTTTTATTTATTATTATTATTATTATTATTATTATTATTATTATTATTATTATTTACGTCAATTATTTTTTGGCAATGAATGGGTTAATTAACACTTTCTCCCCAAAACAATAGAATGAATGTAAAAAAGATAGATAAGGGGGGAAGGGGGCGGGGATAGAGACACGACTTTTAGGAGAAGATGGTCACATCCTCGCCTCAGTAATGTCAGTGGGACTTTCCCACTGTGGGCCACTGACTGTCTGATCCTGCGGAACTCCGTCAGCGTTCAGCCACAGAACACTTCAAGTTCTGTGTGTGGGTTGGCGGGCTGCGCGTGGGAAGACAGCGCAGGACGGGCGGGCGTGAGGGAAAGTGGTGTGACGTCAGCACGTCGCACCGCGGCCAGGAACACAGCACAGGGCGGACAGGAGGGAGCGCGGTGTGACGTCAGCACGTCACATCGCAAGCCGGCCGGGCTGTGTCTCGGCGGCACGACCGTCCATTACCTCCAGGAATTTCATTTTTACCCCATTTGGGGTAATTTACCCGTTCCCTAACCACTGCACACGACACGACTGTCATCCCAATTTTCCTTGAACATCAGAACAAGACCCAGAGCAAACGGTATAAGGCCTAATTCAGACCTGATCGCTCCTCTGCAAATTTGCAGAAGTCTGCGAGCAGATAGTCACCGCCCATAGATAGTGAAAACCTGCCCCATGTAAGTGTGCGAATGCATGCGTACGCCGTGCAAAAACGTCGCTAGACAGCGGACAGCTGCAAATCTGTTCGCAACTTACTCACCATCTAATGATTTTTCCAGTATGTGCGTAGCCTAGGACTTACTCCTACAGTGCAATAGAATCAGGCTGTTCGGGACTGGAGCTGACGTCATACATCCTCCCAGAAAAAACTTGGAACCGCCTGCGTTTTTTCCTGGCACTCCCAGAAAACGAACAGTTACCACCCACAAACGTCCACTTCCAGTCAATCACCTTCATATGCATAGCGATCAAAATTTTCGTACCATTCTGTCGCTGTTTGGGCTCGTGCCTGCGCGTCATTTAATAATCGCCGCTGTACGATTTCGCACAACAGTAATCAGGTCTGAATTAGGCCCATAGTGTGTACACACTGTTCAACCCTTCAAACGATCTAACGCTATATCGCGCATCATTAGGTAAAATAACGTCTAGTGTGTACCCACCTTAAGGCCATTACTCACAACTCGTTTGATTTAATACAGGAGACCACCCATGCTCAAAACGCTGCATTCCTCAGGTCTTCAGAACAATCTTCTATTATCTCTATATCAGTTACTCATAAATTAATCCAGTGCACTCCTCAGAATTAGTTTTTTTATGTTAGGAGGCATTATGAGGTAGCCGGGGTAGGTGTGAGTGTGGAACGGGGAGAGTGTACCAAACCTTATCACAGGAGGCAAGTAGCAGACCATTGTGCACCCACATCCCCTCCCACCCAGTATCAAGAGTGTTTGGAAGGCAACTCGCTGGAGGCAACTACAACAATAAGAAATCCCTAGCACCCGTAGGGGGCAGACAGCAGCACAGAGTATTTCAGGAGACAGCATAACTCTAGAATGCCTGGACCTATTTACAAAAAACTTGGTACACATATGACTTAGCAGCTGGGAACAAACACTGTGGGGGAAAGACACCCCTAGCACCCCTAGGGATGAGGCAGCAGCACAGAGTTTTTCAGCAGACAGCATAACTCTGGAAAGCCTGGAGCAATTTACACCAAACTTGCTACACAAATGACATACACTCTGGGAACAAACACTCCAGGGGGTGGGCCAGCAGCACAGACTATGGGGGTCATTCTGACCTGATCGCTTGCTGTAGTTCTTAGCAGCGCAGCGATCAGGTCAGAACTGCGCCAATGGCTGTCATTGCCTAACGATCGCCTCTGCCTGACTGACAGGCAGAGGCGGTCGCTGGGCAGGAGGGGGCGGCACGGTGGCGTTCGGCCGCCATTCTGTGGCCGTGGTCCAGCCAACGCAGACGTGGCCGGACTGTGCGGGGGTGGGCTGCAGTGGCTGCGTGACATCATCATCGCTGCAAGCCGGGCAGTGACGAGTAGCTCCCGGCCAGCACACAAAAGCTGCGCTGGCCGGGAGCTACTCCTGAAGTACAAAAGCATCGCCACTGTGCAATGCTTTTGTACTTCAGCGACGGGGCAGAGACTGACATGCGGGACGGGCTAGCCCTGTGCAGGGGGTCCCCCCGCATGTCTGTGTTCCTGATCGTAGCTGTGCAAGTCAAAATCACCCCCTAAATCAGGATATGCATGATATGTCAGTGATGACAGGGCTGCATGTGACAGAGCCAGTGACATGATGTCAGGAGGGGAATGCAGGTAGCACAAACCCACACACTGAGAGTTATATAGTGGAAGTAGCACGGTACCCCAGCAGCACAGAGTATATCAGGAGATACATAATGTGCTGTGCTATATAAGAAACTGTGAAAAAAATCGATAATTTCACAGGGGCACTGACATGATGTGAGGAGGGGAATGGAGGCAGCAGGAAGCCACAGACTGAGAGTTGTATAGTGGGAAGAGCAGGGTCCCTTGGGGGAACAAAAAGGGGTCCGGCCACTACACAAAGTGCGTCAGGGAAGCAAGATATGCCTATATACTAGATCTCCAAGCAACGTAAATTAACGAACAACTATCATTCGCATTTACCATCCTCATCCCGTAGCAAAGCACGGGTATTCAGCTATCCACAATGTTATTTATACTGTGTGTTTAATATTGACATTTATTTTTGTAAACAGACATTCTTAAAATCCCAGCCAACGCCGGGTACTCCAGCTAGTACTAACATACAACGTTGCACCAACATCCCTTTGCTTGCCTCAAAATATTGTGCAGCTCAGTTCCTCTGTTCTGCCAAGATCTGCGTCTCTTGTCCACAATCATTACCTGCTCCCATTCCTGGCATCAGGATATTCTATGGGTTGTACCATCTCTTGTTTAGCATGTTTATTGTAAATCTAAAAAGCATTTTCTGAAAAGAATGTCTTCTAGTGCAACCAATATGCAGTCTGTGTCACCGCAAATAAACTCCTATTTCCTATAGAATGTCAGCCTGCGCATAGGGTCTTGTTTTACTGCTGACTAGCTGAAGTACCCGGCGTTGCCTGGTTTAAATCTTCCAGTTATGAAGTTATCAATGAGTTGGATGTAACTGTTAACATATGAAAACTAATTAGTAGCTCTTCCAACACACCCATGAGGCGGCTGCCCAGTGTGGGTTTTGGGGTGTGTCCAGTCGCCCTGATCCCCAGCTTTTCTTTCAGTTCAGTTTTATAATCACTTTTCATTTGCAAGATAGGTTTAACGTTTCCCTTCTGTTATCAATGTTGGTATTCCAAGGCTTTTGAGTACACAACATTTTTTGTCTTCCCACCTCCATTTCGGTCAGTTATTTCGGGTCATTTAAGTGGTCCTCAAAATTCATCCAGTGGAAGATCCAGAACAGGCTCCCCAGGTCAAGGTTCTGCCAGGCGCATACTGCCGTATGGTCTCACCGATACCAAACACCCTAATATGTCTTCTGGGATCCAGTGTTATCACTCTGTGAAGTTTTCTTACAAATGCATCCAGTGGCGGGCCCAGAACAGGCTCCCAAGGCCATAGTTCTGGCTAGTGTATACCAACGGGAGGTCCGACCGGGACCACAACCCCCTAGTATGTCTTCTGGGATCCAGTGTTACCACTCTGTGAAGTTTCTTGCAAGTCCATCCAGTTGAAGGTCCAGAATAGGCTAACTGGGTCAAAGTTGTTCCCGTCGCATTCCACCGTGAGATCCGACCCTAACCCCCTAAAACAGGCATGTCCAAACTGCGGCCCTCCAGCTGTTGAGAAACTACACATCCCAGCATGCCCTGACACAGCTATTGCATTCTCTGACAGCAAAACTGTGTCAGGGCATGCTGGGATGTGTAATTTCACAACAGCTGGAGGGCCGCAGTTTGGACATGCCTGCCCTAAAACTTGTCCAGGATCCAACTGAACCACTTTGCATTGGTTTTATCCAAGAGTGTCCGAATACATAACCAGACAGACCAATGAATTTTATATTTATATAGCTTTTTGCCCACGGCTATACCCGAATGGAAATCTTTGACACTACTGTCGGTCATTTTGGACATTTTTTCTTTCACCCCGTCATACAGTAATTATGTTAAGAAGATAAAATGGGACTTGCCAAATGGAGGGACACCTCTGAGGGGATCGATTTGGTTTGGTGGTGTATTATGCTCAATACTCAATTAGTCTCCTCAACTTATGCGGAGATGCATTATACTGTAAATGACTTCATAGAGCATATTACACCCCTCGACTACGGTTTCTCACGGGAGCTTCAGACAATTTGCTTTGTTTTAAATGTGCCGCAGCAGATGCAGATATTATTCACTGTATGTGGGCCTGTCCGGTGGTACAAGCATTTTGGAAAGCTTTACAAGGTTATATTAATATTGATTTGGACATAACTTTTACAGTCCATATGTCCTGTGCATTTTGTAACGACTATATGCCTACGACTTCCTCTCTTAGATTGAAAGGGGTTAGATTATTACTCGCCCGCATAGCAGCTGCTTCACAGGAAACCATTTTGTCCCAGTGGGTATACAAAGATCCCATATTCCTCTCTCTTACGTTGCCTCGTTTTGCTTATTTATACCAGATGGACTGGATTGAACGCTCTTTAGATGATAAATCCAGATCTACATTTTTTTTTTTTAACTATTTGGCTCCCTTATTTAGTCAATTTGTCATTATCCTCTAGGGATTATGGACCTCATTCAGGTTTGTTAGCAAACCAAAAAAGCACACTAATGGGCAAAACCATGTGCACTGCAGGTGGGGCAGATGTAACATGTGCAGAGAGAGTTAGATTTAGGTGTGGTGTGTTCAAACAGAAATCTAAATTGCAATATAAAAATAAAGCAGCCAGTATTTACCCTGCACAGAAACCATATAAACCACCCCAATCTAACTCTCTCTGCACATGTTACATCAGACCCACCTGTAGTGCAACAGGGTTTTGCCCATTAGAATGCTTTTTGGTTTGCTAACAAACCTGAATAACCCCCTATATTAGGAAAGCGGTCAGAATGGAGGTAGGTACTGGGTTGTTGTTTAAATCTCTATGTCAGGTTTCAGGGGATAACTTCGGTCTCCTGTTTTCACTGATGTTTTGTACAGTAGTTTTTCATTTTGCTTGCTAACCCTTCTATATGTACGGATACCGTGCTGGATTCTGTCTTTGTACACTGATGTAAAGCAATATCCTTTACATGTTCTGTTCATGTGCGATGTGCGTTTCTTTTCAATAAAAAGATTATAAAAATAAAAAAATAACAACTGTGGTCTGGAGCTGAATGGACACCTGTTTGCAGCGGATATTGGCCCTCATTCCGAGATGATCGTAGCTGTGCTAAATTTAGCACAGCTACGATCATTCACACTGACATGCAGGGGTACGCCCAGCACAGGGCTAGTCCGCCCCGCATGTCAGTGCCGCCCCCCCGCAGAAGTGCAAAGGCATCGCACAGCGGCGATGCCTTTGTACTTCAAGAGTAGCTCCCGACCAGCGCAGCTTTAGTGTGCTGACCGGGAGCTACTCGTCACTCCCCGGTATGAAGTCTCGCAGCCGCTGCGGGACGCTCCCCGCATGGTCCGGCCACGCATGCGTTGGCCGGACCGCGCCCACGAAACGGCGGCCAAACACCGCCGTTTCGCCCCCTTCCACCCAGCGACCACCTCTGCCTGTTAATCAGGCAGAGGCGATCGCAGCCCAGCTACGGCCTTCAGCTGTCTGGCATGCGCCGGCGCACTATGGTGCTGGCACATGCGCAGTGGGTACCCGTTCGCTCGGCTGCAATAAAATGCAGGGAGCGAACGGGTCAGAGTGACCCCCCATTATGCAAATGCAGAATCGTGTACAATGCAGAGGTGTAATCTCAGATATCCATTAAAGCAGCACTACCATGTTTCATTAACTTTCTTCTTCCCGCCATAGCCACAGCCCCAGGAGCTGTTCCATGCAGCTACTCTTCCAAGGGCTCCTCCAGTTCAGTAAATACAATAAACTCAGTAACACGCTTTAAAATGGCAAATGTAGGAGCAAGCAGGAGGACTAATAATAATCCAGAACTTTGTGATTTGTGGATTGTGATTGGGCATGCCATTCTTAACCCCAGGTTTTCGGTCAAGGCTGTAAGAACCAAAGGGACCATGGAAAAAAAAAATCTATACAGTAGTTGGTAGTGCAGCCTTAAGGGTTAAAGTGTAGTCCCTAGCTCTTCAGTTACATCCATGTACACAGCTACAGGGGTGTAAGAGAATTACTGCTGCCTAACTGGGGGCTTGTGCGTGCACGTGCGTCACACACTGGATTAATAGGACTATACTTGAAGAAAACAGATTGTGTGACAGAAAGAGCCCTGAGCGGAAATCATCTCCCTTTCTCCCAGATCAGCAACATATTGCTCCGTTATTTAAAGACTACATGCACGCTTCTACTATATGCTAATTACATTTGTAGATATAAAACTTTAACAAGAAAGGTCCTTATGCAGCATTCATGTCTTTACTGCTGCAAGAAGAAAAGAAAATAACACACTAATGTGCCAAATTTGTTCCGCATTGAAGAGTGTAAAACAAGAGGATTTTATTCACAAATAGGGAAGGGGGAAAAACCACTGCTTCCACGTCACCCAGCCAGTATCTCCCTTTTCCTAGGCCCTCACAGCTGTAACAGCCGTTCGCCCAGTGTGATAGATGCTAACTGTTCCAGACTCCAGCTAAATACGCTGCATTTTTATTCTCTGTCGGGAAGAGAGGGAACAGTGGAAGGGAGGAGGATTGGTCAGGAAAAGGAAAGAGTCAGTTATTCATCAAGACAAAAATGTCCTTAATGGAATTCTTTCCAAATCTTTCTCACTCTCGCCAAATCCAGTGGCCTCCAGAACTTGTGCGCTGCCAAGAGACCAGCGTCAAATACATGAAAATAATGTTAAGCAATTTAACTGCCTCATGACAAGACAATGTATTATTTAGAATGATTTGTACAATCAAGGCTCAAAATAATACTAAAAATTGACCTCCCTGCTATGTTATCCCCCCCCCACTCCTCAATTAATTCTCCCAAAAGCTAACCTCACATATTTTAGCAGCAGCAAAATCATTGATTGCCCTCAACTGGAAGATCCCCTCCCCACCTTCCCTACTCTCCCTTAAAGCTAAAATTTGGCACATCGCCTCAATGAAAAAGATCACATACTATCTCCACGACCGGGGCCACGTCTTCGAGCAGGTTTGGGCTCCTTGGCTCGCCGCCGAACGCAGAAACTAGTCTCCCCTCCTTTAGAACATCCCCCTCCCCCCCAGGGACCCATGGGCCCCTACCGCTCCCTCCCTCCGACAATTCTCTCTAACTCACCCCCCCCCCCCGCTCTAACTTCCCTTCCTCCCTGCTGCTCTCTTCGTCCACACCCCCTTTCTGAATCTCCTCCCCCCTCTTAATCTGACTTTACTTGTTCTCATGGTATACATCATGTATAGACACAAATGTGGTCCTCCCCCCTCCCCTCCCAAACCCCATGTTTGAACTTGATTGTCTCTCCCTCACTGATTAATCTTGTTATATGCTTGAAAAATGTGGTCTACCCCGGACACTGGCTATGTTGGCCGCCTGTCCCATGTATTTTCAGTATGCTTTCTGTATCTACCTGACCACGCATAAATAAAGTATTTCAAAATAATACTAAAAATTAGAATTAAGTTTTATTAGTTCATTTATTTAAAGGGATACTAACATTTTTATAATTCTCCCTTTGTAAATACTAAGGAATGACTGTATAAAAACTGTAATTTTCCTAGTTCCTCTAACAGCGCCATTAAATCAGCTTGCAAATCTCACCATTTAGTACAGTTCCATGATATGCTTTCTCTTACAGATAATCTTGGTTCCTTCACAGAGCACTGCTGCCAACCTAAATTCTATGTCCTAATCGTCTAGCCATACAATATTTTCTCAAGGAATGAGTCAATGCTCTGCTCGGTGGAAATTCTGGTCTGTTCTGTGGGCACATGACCATCAAAGTAACTTAATGAAATCTAATTATACATGATTTTATTTATCAGTCAGTTTAAATATTAAATTCAAATTATTAGAATTTTAAGTAAATCCATCCTGTAATTGGCTTTTCAAATAAAAACACTTTAAAAGAAACATACAAACCACATAAAAATGTGGATCACATAGACATGCTAGAAAACCTAGTGGGTCAAATGGATATGCTAGAAAATCCAGAGGGTTACATGGGCACATCAGATAAAAAGGGTGATATCCTATTAGCAGAGGTTATATACCACTGCTGATGGCTTCCCCCGGGGTTATCCTGTTTGCCCCAATGCCGACACTTATTAGGGATTATCCTTCGGGTGCCCATCTGCGATAAGCATCCCTTCAGAGCCGCAATAACACAAGTTTCCAGGAACATATCCTGGATTTCATGTATTATCGCCCGCAAACGGGTGAAGACTCACCATCAGGCTGAAAATGCCATTTTTTTCAGTCTGAAAAATTAACGTGGCTAATAGGATACCCCCATAGTGTCTCTAGAAACAAGGCCGGAATACCGGAATCTCTTCACAGTTACAGTCAGCAGCTACTACCACTAGTCTCAGCCTGAATATGTGGAGCTTTCCAAAGCTTTTATTTTCTTGATTAAATTCCTCTCTTCCCTGTACATTCCCCTTGGGCCATTTTTACTCTACATTATCCGAGTCAGACGACATTAATTTCACTATATATCTTTTGGGGTTTTTTTTCTGTATTGCTCGCAGAACGTTTCCCATGAAAGCCTTAGCATGTGACAACCACATGCAAACATTGGCACATTTTTGGCTCTACTACACAGATTACAAATGTTTTAGCGTTGCAATTTACAAATGCTTTTCCATAGGATTGCATGAGAAAATGTCAGCATATCCAATCTAGTAATTCACTTCCCAAATTCCACTGCAATCTGTGCCCCAACTGTGTTTTCCTTAACCAATCAAAGGGTGAATTCGGCGAACCATAAGGTATGCCGGCTGAACGCTGATATTTTTATTTTTTTTAAAGGGGCAATCACATACAACGCAAAACCATGCCTTGTAAGTGATTGCCCCTTTAAAAGAACGTCTGAGTTCGGCCGCCACCCCGCACGGCTACCAGACTCGAGCGGTATTACATCCCGCCCCATTTGCATATTACACAGGTACTGAGCTTCTGCTGCAGATTCACAGAAAGGTTCCCTAAATGATTTTTCTGTACCTGGGTATCCGAATTTTTCTTTTACAAGTTTTCTCACTATAAGGCCAAACTGGCTGTATACCAGAAAGCCCCGGTGATATATGGGATTTCCCACCAAGCACGTATGAACGAGTCTTATCGTATTTTACTGTTCGTATAAACAACTGTACGTTCCAGTCATTCGAGATGTACCCCTGATGAAGTCTTTTGTATAAGACGAAACGCGTTGGGTTATCTGTATTGTGATGTTATCACCGAACCAACTATAAGGAGAAGGAGGAGACTGTTGTCAATCACCTACAATTGTATTCAATGCTAAGAGTCATACTGCTTAAAGTGTGGAATAACACATCTCCTCTGTATCAATATTGATTTTGAAGTTATTATGTCTTTTAATAAATTTTATATGTTGGAACATGTTATTACTTTGTTTTAAACATCGTTAACCATTCAAGGGTTAAAAAATTGGGTGTTGATACGACCCCCTGGCGCCGATTCTCCTATTGTTGTATATTTCTATTTCTAGTTCCGTCTAACAGGGGACTTAGTTGAATCAGGCTGCCTTCATTAAATTTCTCCTGATTTTATTTAAGGTGACAGTCCTTACTAAGTATGCAGAGGAAGAGTATTTGTTTGATATATATATATATATATATATACACCATATATTTATCCAGATCCAAATAGAAATCCAGAATAGAGGGCACTCACCAGTCCATGGACTGGTGAGTGCCCTCTATTCTGGATTTCTATTTGGATAAATATGGATAAATATATGGTATATGTGGATGTCCGAATCTGGACCTTCTTGAGGAGCACCCCGACGGTGACTGTTTATGGCTGTGAGTGCGGACAGTACGATTTGAATATATATATATATATATATATATATATAGTAAAAAATTACTATATACCTAGATTTTACACAGTATCTGTTGCTTTTAAACAAATATGCAGAGTTAAGACGTTACACACAATGGTCTCTATATTTTCTCTTTTCTTTTATATACATCTTGATTATATGCTGGTCTGACGACCGAAGATGCTAACAAAGAAGCTAAGTCTATTCCCAAAATATTTGCTCACCTGAGCACATTTTGCACTTTGTACGTTTGCACTAGTAGTCACTTTAGAACGTAATTTTTTACTATTTTATGCATGTTTCACAAATACACCTTTTTTTAGCAGCCACCCATAGATATTAATTTCTTTGACATTTGTGCGCTTAGTTCCAAATTTTTTATAAGGTGTAGATCGTATAAAACAGCAAAGTAACTGCTAATTTTACATTTGTCGCAAATCTAGGACCACCTAAAGACACATATCTCTCTCTCTCTCTCTCATATATATATATATATATATATCAGGAAGGAAGTGTTTCCTGAAACAATGTATTGTGTTGTGTTAAACTGGATACGGACATGAATCGCTGAGGCTGGTATAAGTGTAATGCTGTAGTGCTCTGAAATATTTACAGTTAATTATATTTATGGTCTTGGTGAAGCTTGTAGAGTCTTAATTATCACAGTGTGAAAAGACCTACTGACAGCGAAAAGCACCTTGCCCAGTACTTGAAAGCGGTTACAGGAGACTATAACAATACCAGTGGTAAAATTTAATTTGTAACCATACCCATATCTATAAAACCATTTCTAAGTATGCCAATATTAGGCCAAAAGAATAACAATGTATTTATTGTTTGAATAAAGTATGTTTTAATGTGCCTTTAAAGCAGCAATTTCAAGACAAAAGCTGGTGTTTTCAGTATAATTCACTGGGGCAGGCTTTAAGTAGAAGTTCTTTAATTTCATTTTCTCTTTGGTTTGTTTCTTCAGGCTGCTATTAATCATTTAAAGGATCCAACAGGTCAGTATTCAGTGCCGCTGCCAAACCAGACAGGTTTGGCCCATTCCCAACACTGCCAATCCGACTTTTTTTAAAGTCGGATTGACATTGTCAGAAATGGGGCTAAAACCTGTGGGGTTTGGCCACGCTTCCGAGAATACACGCATCTCGGCTGCTGAAGCCGCTGATCTGCGTGTATTCCAACAGGCTTCTGACAAGTCAGATTTCCCGACTTGTCGGAAAAACGGGGCCCTAATGAATAGGTCGGAACCCCTTCCGACCTAAATCTGTCCGAAGTTGCCGTCTTTCCGACAAGATGGCAGCTTCCGACACTGATTGAATACACCCCAAATCTGGGTTTTCAGTACTATTGCACATGTGTAAGACAGAAAGCTGGCTTCCAAATGTGCATAACAGCAAATACTGACCTGAGGAAGTGGTAAATTCTCTTATCCCTCCAGGTCTATATCAATGAGGAAACTTACAAGCCCAATAATGTTTTCCGAAATATAAGCAATGTCATTTTTTTATTGCAAAAATAAAATCATTATTGCAAAGGCCTGCCAATGGTAAGTGCACCTTTTCGATTCAATAATGGTAGTGAATGTAACACCTAGTTCATAGACTACTACGTTAAAATAGTTTCTAACCACTCAGGATTTGACTCATCATTCACTCAAGTTTAACCTGATTGGATGCTGTGGATAATTTAAGCTATGTACACACTAAAAATAATCGGAGCGATGTCCAGTTCAGCAAATTTTAATACTAAACAATCAATATGGTAAATTAAACACCTGGACATAGATTATCACAAAAAACACAATGAAAAACACAATAAAAACGAGTTTTATGGTAAGAACTTACCCTTGTTAAAACTCTTTCTGCGAGGAACACTGGGCTCCACAAGTCTGGACAATGAAGTGTAGAGTAGGATCTTGATCCGAGGCACCAACAGGCTCAAAGCTTTGACTGTTCCCAGAATGCACAGCGCCGCCTCCTCTATAACCCCGCCTCCCAGCAGAGGAGCTCAGTTTAGTTAACCAGCCCAATGCAGTAGCAGGAAAAGAGACGACAACGGTTAGTAGCCACATACACCACATACTCACGACAAGAGAAGTGTCAGCGGCTAATGCCATATCAACCCAAAGAAGCTAAGTGCGTCAGGGTGGGAGCCCTGTGGAGCCCAGTGTACCTCGCAGAAAGAGTTTTAACAAGGATAAGTTCTTACCATAAAACTCGTTTTTCAGCTGCGGGGTACACTGGGCTCCACAAGTCTGGACAATGGGGATGTCCTAAAGCAGTTCCTTATGGGAGGGGATGCACTGTAGCGGGCACAAGAACCCGGCGTCCAAAGGAAGCATCCTGGGAAGCGGCAGTATCGTAGGCATAGAACCTTATGAACGTGTTCACAGAGGACCACGTAGCCGCCTTGCACAATTGGTCAAGGGTCGCGCCACGTTGGGCCGCCCAAGAAGGTCCAACAGACCGAGAAGAATGGGCCGTAATGTGAACAGGAGCTGTCAGACCAGCCTTCACATAAGCATGCGCAATCACCATTCTAATCCACCTGGCCAGGGTCTGCTTGTGAGCAGGCCAGCCACGTTTGTGAAATCCAAACAAAACAAAGAGAGAATCAGACTTTTGAATAGAAGCAGTTCTCTTCACAAAGATACGGAGAGCCCGTACCACATCCAAAGACCGCTCTTTGGGAGACAAATCAGGAGAAACAAAAGCTGGAACCACAATCTCCTGATTAAGGTGGAACGAAGAAACCACCTTAGGTAAATATCCGGGACGAGTCCTAAGAACCGCCCGGTCACGGTGAAAAATCAGATATGGGGAACTACAAGACAAGGCACCCAAATCCGACACTCTTCTAGCAGAGGCAATAGCCAGCAAGAACACCACCTTAAGGGAAAGCCACTTAAGGTCAGCTTGAACCAAGAGGTTCAAATGGAGGCTCCTGCAACGCCTCCAAAACCACCGACAAGTCCCAAGGAGCCACAGGCGGGACATAGGGAGGTTGGATACGCAACACACCCTGAGTGAAAGTATGAACATCAGGTAAAGTTGCAATTTTTCTCTGAAACCACACCGACCAGGCAGATATATGAACCTTGAGGGAGGCCAGACGCAGGCCTAAATCTAGGCCCTGCAGTAGAAAAGCCAAAAGTTTGGCTGTACTAAATTTGGAAGCGTCATAATGGTTAGATGCGCACCAAACAAAGTAGGAATGCCAGACCCGATGGTAAATCCGAGCAGAGGCCGATTTCCGGGCCCGCAACATAATTTTAAATGACCTCTTCAGAAAAACCCTTAGCTCTTAAGACGGAAGCTTCAAGAGCCACGCCG
This sequence comes from Pseudophryne corroboree, assembly GCF_028390025.1. Classification (NCBI taxonomy): domain Eukaryota; kingdom Metazoa; phylum Chordata; class Amphibia; order Anura; family Myobatrachidae; genus Pseudophryne; species Pseudophryne corroboree. The sequence continues at coordinate 202,399,088 of NC_086453.1, read as the reverse complement.
TCAAAGACAGCCGGGCTTAGTCCTGGTAGACACAGGGGCCCTGAAAGAGGAGGTCTGGGCGTTGTGGAAGTAGAAGTGGACGCTCTGACGATAGATCTTACAGGTCTGAGAACCAGTGCCGTCTGGGCCACGCCGGAGCTATGAGAAGCAGATTTCCTTTTTCTTGCTTGAACTTCCGAATTACCCTGGGCAGGAGTGACACCGGAGGGAACACGTACGGCAGCCGAAACCTCCACTGCACTGCCAGCGCATCCACGAATGCTGCTTGAGGATCCCTTGTCCTTGCTCCGAAGACCGGAACCTTGTGATTGTGGCGAGACGCCATCAGATCCACATCTGGAAGACCCCACCTTTCCACGAGGAGTTGAAACACTTCTGGATGGAGGCCCCACTCGCCGGCATGCACGTCCTGACGACTGAGAAAGTCCGCTTCCCAATTCAGGATTCCCGGAATGAATATTGCCGATATTGCCGGTAGATGGCGTTCTGCCCAACATAGAATCCGTGAGGCTTCCTTCATTGCCAAATGGCTTTGAGTGCCGCCTTGATGATTTATGTAAGCCACTGTGGTGGCGTTGTCTGACTGTACTTTAACAGGACGGTTCTGAATCAAATGCTGGGCTAGGTTCAACGCATTGAAGACCGTCCGCAATTCCAGAATGTTGATCGAGAGGAGAGATTCCTCCTTGGTCCACCGACCCTGCAAGGAGTGCTGCTCCAGCACTGCGCCCCAAACCTCTTAGACTGGCATCTGTCGTCAACAGGACCCACTTGGGTATCCAGAAGGGACGGCCTCTGCACAATTGTCGGTCCAGGAGCCACCAGAACAGCGACAGACGGACCTCCAGAGTCAAAGAGATCATGTGAGACCTGATCCGGTGAGGCAGGCCATCCCACTTGGCTAGAATCAGCTTCTTGAGGGGGCGAGAATGGAATTGAGCATACTCCACCATGTCAAATGCTGACACCATAAGGCCCAGCACCTGCATTGCCGAATGTATCGACACTTGCGGACGAGAAAGGAAGCAACGAATACTGTCCTGAAGTTTCAGGACTTTCTCCTGAGACAAGAACAACCTCTGGTTGTGAGTGTCCAACAGCGCTCCCAGATGCACCATGCTCTGAGCAGGGACCAGGGAGGATTTCTTCCAGTTGATGAGCCACCCGTGGGCTTGTAGAAACCGGACCGTCATATCCAGATGACGCAGGAGAAGATCTGGGGAATTTGCCAGGATTAACAAGTCGTCCAGATACGGCAGTATCCTGACCTCTTGACGGCAGAGTACCACCGTCATCACCGCCATAACTTTGGTGAAGACTCGCGGAGCCGTTGTTAAACCAAAAGGTAACGCCCAAAACTGGTAATGGAGGTTGCCAATAGCGAACCTCAGGTATTGTTGATGTGACACTGCTATAGGAATATGCAGGTAAGCATCCTGTATGTCCAGGAAGACCATGTAGTCCCCAGGTTCCAAGGCCAGAACTATAGAGCGAAGGGTTTCCATACGGAACTTGGAAATCTTCACAAACCTGTTCAATGCCTTGAGGTTGAGAATGGGCCGGGAGGACCCATTCGGTTTCGGGACTAGAAACAGCGGAGAATAGTACCCCCGGCCCCTCTGAGAAAGAGGCACCTGTACTACGAATCCTGTATCCAGGAGGGTCTGTACCACCGAATGCAGAGTGTTTGCCTTTGTCTGGTCCGACGGGACGTCTGTCTGGCAAAATCGATGAGGGGGTCGGTTTTGAAGGCTATGGCGAAACCTCGAGTGACGACTTCCCGTACCCAGGCATCTGAAGTGGTCTTCAACCATTCCTGGGTATACCCTAGAAGCCGGCCCTCCACCCTGGGATCCCCCAGGGGGAGGCCCGCCCCATCATGCGGCAGGCTTATCGGTCTTGGCTGCTGGCTGACGGGCAGCCCAGGCTCTTTTGGGCTTCGGCTTACCAGGTTTGGAAGTGCGGGCCTGCTTATGGTACGCCTGACCTTTTGCTTTACCTGAAGGACGAAAGGGGCGAAAGGACGTGCCTTTGGCCTTCGACACAGAAGGAGCTGTATTAGGCAGACAGGCAGTTTTGGCAGTAGCCAAGTCAGCCACTATCTTATTTAAGTCCTCCCCAAACAGAATATCCCCCTTGAAAGGGAGTACCTCCAAGGTTTTTCTAGAGTCCAGATCCACAGACCAGGATCTCAGCCACAATATCCTGCGAGCCAGGACTGACGTAGTAGAGGCCTTGGCTGCTAGGATACCGGCATCAGAAGCCGCCTCTTTAATATAGCGAGAAGCTGTGACAATATATGACAAGCATTGTCTAGCATGGTCAGAGGAGATTTCAGCCTCTAACTCCAAGGCCCATGCTTCAATAGCCTCTGCCGCCCATGTAGCTGCAATAGTGGGCTTTTGTGCAGCGCCCGTGAGGGTGTATATCGCTTTTAGACAACCCTCGACACGTTTATCCGTAGGCTCTTTTAGAGACATGACGGTAGTGACAGATAGAGCTGAGGAAACCACCATCCTAGCCACATGTGAGTCTACTGGAGGAGGCGTTTCCCAATTCTTAGACAGCTCTGGCGCGAGGGAATAGCGAGCGAGCCAGCAACTTCTTTTGGAGGCACAAACTTCGTCCCCGGGCTTTGCCAGGGTTCCTGACGTATATCTACTAGGTGGTCAGAGTGAGGTAAAACTTGTTTAATTACCTTCTGACGCTTGAACCTATCTGGTTTCTTAGGAGGAACGGATGGCTCGGGATCATCCGTAATCTGCAGAATTAACTTAATAGCCTCCAAAAGATCAGGAACATCCACATGTGAACTACCCTCCCCCTCAGCCGTATCTGAGTCAGAACCTGTGGGGTCAGTGTATGTGCTGTCTTCATCAGACGAGGTGTCAGTGGATAGTGAGGAGACGTGCGCTCGCTTAGAGGACCTCTTGGACTTAGGCGAGCGTTGGTCAGACTTTTTAGTAGTCAGGGACTGGTTCAACTTCTTTAATTGAGCAGATAAATCGTCCACGGCGAGTTAGCTGCAGGGACCAAATACGGTTGTACCAGCATTGGGGGTCCCATAGAAGGGGTGTTAGTTTATGAACTAGCGTATGCAGAAGCGTGGAAAAAGCGGCCCACGGAGGGTCAGTATGTGCCTCCGTTGCCACAGTCCCACTGGGGGGCAAGGAGCCCCCAGAACCAGAGCCCACAGCTGCTATATTCTCCCCATATGTGCCTCTGGCTTCAGCAACACCGGCAGTGTGTTCCGCCCCAGAACAGTTACCCTCAGAAGCAGACATGACATAACTTGCAGTATGAGGTAACACAGTACAATTATTATCAGCACTATATCCCTAAACCCAAACCCCTGCGCAGTGTAGTCAGCACCAGCAGAGATAAAGGAGAGATATGGTGACTAAATCACTGAGAAAAAATAAGAATTTACTTACCGATAATTCTATTTCTCGTAGTCCGTAGAGGATGCTGGGAACTCCGTAAGGACCATGGGGAATAGCGGCTCCGCAGGAGACAGGGCACATCTAAAGAAAGCTTTAGGATCACCTGGTGTGCACTGGCTCCTCCCCCTATGACCCTCCTCCAAGCCTCAGTTAGGATACTGTGCCCGGACGAGCGTACACAATAAGGAAGGATTTTGAATCCCGGGTAAGACTCATACCAGCCACACCAATCACACTGTACAACTTGTGATCTGAATCCAGTTAACAGCATGATAATAGAGAAGCCTCTATAAAAGATGGCTCACTACAACAATAACCCGAATTTTTTGGTAACAATAATTATGTACCAGTATTGCAGACAATCCGCACTTGGGATGGGCGCCCAGCATCCACTACGGACTACGAGAAATAGAATTATCGGTAAGTAAATTCTTATTTTCTCTGACGTCCTAGTGGATGCTGGGAACTCCGTAAGGACCATGGGGATTATACCAAAGCTCCCAAACGGGCGGGAGAGTGCGGATGACTCTGCAGCACCGAATGAGAGAACTCCAGGTCCTCCTCAGCCAGGGTATCAAATTTGTAGAAGTTTACAAACGTATTTGCTCCTGACCAAGTAACTGCTCGGCAAAGTTGTAAAGCCGAGACCCCTCGGGCAGCTGCCCAAGATGAGCCCACCTTCCTTGTGGAGTGGGCATTTTAAGATTTTTGGCTGTGGCAGGCCTGCCACAGAATGTGCAAGCTGAATTGTACTACAAATCCAACGAGCAATCGTCTGCTTAGAAGCAGGAGCACCCAGTTTGTTGGGTGCATACAGGATAAACAGCGAGTCAGATTTTCTGACTCCAGCCGTCCTGGAAACATATATTTTCAGGGCCCTGATCACGTCAAGCAACTTGGAATCCTCCAAGTCCTTAGTAGCCGCAGGTACCACAATAGGTTGCTTCATGTGAAATGCAGAAACCACCTTAGGTAGAAATTGAGGACAAGTCCTCAATTCTGCCCTGTCAGAATGAAATATTAAATAAGGGCTTTTATATGATAAAGCCGCCAGTTTTGACACACGCCTGGCTGAAGCCAGGGCTAACAGCATCGTCACCTTCCATGTGAGATATTTTAAGTCCACAGTGGTGAGTGGTTCAAACCAATGTGACTTTAGGAAACTCAACACAACATTGAGATCCCAAGGTGCCCCTGGAGGCACAAAAGGAGGCTGTATATGCAGTACCCCTTTTACAAATGTCTGAACTTCAGGCACTGAAGCCAGTTCCTTTTGGAAGAAAATCGACAGGGCCGAAATTTGAACCTTAATGGGCCCTAATTTTAGGCCCATAGACAGTCCTGTTTGCAGGAAATGGAGGAAACGACCCAGTTGAAATTCCTCTGTAGGGGCCTTCTTGGCCTCCCACCACGCAACATATTTTCGCCAAATGCGGTGATAATGTTTTGCGGTTACGTCCTTCCTGGCCTTGACCAGGGTAGGGATGACTTCATCTGGAATGCCTTTTTCCTTCAGGATCCGGAGTTCAACTGCCAAGCCGTCAAACGCAGCCGCGGTAAGTCTTGGAACAAACAAGGCCCCTGCTGGAGCAGGTCCTTTCTTAGAGGTAGAGGCCACGGTTCGTCCGTGAGCATCTCTTGAAGTTCCGGATACCAAGTCCTTCTTGGCCAATCCGGAACCACGAGTATAGTTCTTACTCCTCTCCTTCTTATGATTCTCAGTACTTTTGGTATGAGAGGCAGAAGAGGGAACACATACACTGACTGGTACGCCCACGGTGTTACCAGAGCGTCCACCGCTATTGCCTGAGGGTCCCCTGACCTGGCGCAATATCTGTCTAGTTTTTTGTTTAGACGGGACGCCATTATGTCCACCTTTGGTTTTTCCCAACGGTTTACAATCAGGTGGAAGACTTCTGGGTGAAGTACCCACTCTCCCGGGTGAAGGTCGTGTCTGCTGAGGAAGTCTGCTTCCCAGTTGTCCACTCCCGGAATGAACACTGCTGACAGTGCTATCACATGATTTTCCGCCCAGCGAAGAATCCTTGCAGCTTCTGCCATTGCCCCCCTGCTTCCCGTGCCGCCCTGTCTGTTTACGTGGGCGACTGACGTGATGTTGTCCGATTGGATCAATATCGCCTGACCCTGAAGCAGGGGTTTCGCTTGACTTAGGGCATTGTAAATGGCCCTTAGTTCCAGAATGTTTATATGAAGAGATGTCTCCAGGCTTGACCATAAGCCCTGGAAATTCCTTCCCTGTGTGACTGCTCCCCAGCCTCGCAGGCTGGCATCCGTGGCCACCAGGACCCAGTCCCGAATGCCGAATCTGCGGCCCTCTAGAAGATGAGCACTCTGCAACCACCACAGGAGGGATACCCTTGTCCCCGGTGACAGGGTTATCCGCTGAAGCATCTGAAGATGCGACCCGGACCATTTGTCCAGTAGGTTCCACTGGAAAGTCTTGCGTGGAATCTGCCGAATGGGATTGCTTCGTAGGAAGCCACCATTTTTACCCAGAACCCTTGTGCATTGATGCACTGAGACTTGGTTCGGTTTTAGGAGGTTCCTGACTAGCTCGGATAACTCCCTGGCTTTCTCCTCCGGGAGAAACACCTTCTTTCTGGACTGTGTCCAGGATCATCCCTAGGAACAGAAGACAAGTCGTCGGAACCAGCTGCGATTTTGGAATATTGAGAATCCAATCGTGCTGCCGCAACACTACCTGATATAGTGTTACACCGATCTCCAACTGTTCCCTGGATCTTACCCTTATCAGGGAATCGTCCAAGTAACGGATAACTAAAATTCCCTTCCTTCGAAGGAATATCATCATTACGGTCATTACTTCAGTAAAGACCCGGGGTGCCGTGGACCATCCCTACGGCAGCGTCCGAACTGATAGTGACAGTTCTGTACCATAACCTGAAATACCCTTGGTGAGAAGGGTAAATTTTGACATGAAGGTAAGCATCCTTGATGTCCCGAGACATCATGTAGTCCCCTTCTTCCAGGTTTGCAATCACTGCTCTGAGTGACTCAATTTTGAATTTGAACCTCTGTATGCAAGTGTTCAAAGATTTTAGATTTTAAAATCGGTCTCCCCGAGCCGTCTGGCTTCGGTACCACAATAGTGTGGAATAATACCCCGTTCCTTGTTGCAGGAGGGGTACCTTGATTATCACCTGCTGGGAATACAGCTTGTGAATGGTTTCCAAAACTGCCTCCCTGTCAGCGGGAGACGTCGGTAAAACAGACCTTTGGAAACGGCGAGGGGGATACGTCTCGAATTCCAATTTGTACCCCTGAAATATTACCAGAAGGATCCAGGGGTCTACTTGCGAGTGAGCCCACTGCGCACTGAAATTCATTGAGAACGGGACCCCACCGTGCCTGAACTTGTAAAGCCCTAGCGTCATACTGAGGGCTTGGCAGAGGCGGAAAAGAGTTTCTGTTCCTTGGAACTGGCTGATCTCTGCAGCCATTTTCCTCTCCCTCTGTCACGAGCAGAAAAGAGGAACCCTTTTGTCCGCTTGCCAACCAGGCCTGCGCCTGATAATACGGCGTCTTATTTTGAGAGGCGACCTGGGGTACATCCCCTCTTTTAAGGCAATACTTCCAAATTCCGTTTGGAATCCGCATCACCTGACCACTTTACTGGTATAATTGGACAACGCACTTATACTTGATGCCAGTCGGCAAATATTCCGCTGTGCATCATGCATATATAGAAATGCATCTTTTAATTGCTCTATAGGCAATAATATACTGTCCTTATCTAGGATATCATATTTCCAGTCAGGGAATCCGACCACGCCAACCCAGCACTGCACATCCAGGCTGAGGCGATTGCTGGTCGCAGTATAACACCAGTATGTGTGTAAATACATTTTAGGATACCCTCCTGCTTTCTATCAGCAGGATCCTTAAGGGCGGCCATCTCAAGAGAGGGTAGAGCCCTTGTTCTTACAAGCGTGTGAGCGCCTTATCCCCCCTAGGGGGTGTTTCCCAACGCACCCTAACCTCTGGCGGGAAAAGGTATACTGCCAATAACTTTTTAGAAATTATCAATTGTTATCGGAGGGAAACCCACGCATTTTATTTCTCAGATTCAGGAAAACTACAGGAAGTTTTTCCTCACCAACATAATACCCCTTTTTGGTATTCATATTATCAGAAAAGTGTAAACTTTTTTTTTTTTTTTTTTTTCATTGCCTCAATCATGCAATGTGTGGCCCTATTTGGAAATCACGGTTGTCTCTTCACCGTCGACACAGGAATCAGTATCCGTGTCGGCGTCTATATCTGAGGTAACGGGCGCTTTAGAGCCCCTATATGAGACGTCTGGACATGCACAAGCTGAGTAGCCGGCTGTCTCATGTCAACCACTGTCTTTTATACAAAGCTGACACTGTCACGCAATTTCCACAGTACATCCACTCAGGTGTCGACCCCCCAGGGGGTGACAACACTATTACAGACACTCTACTCCGTCTCCTCATCATTTTTCTCCTCATACATGTCGACACAAACGTACCGACACACAGCACACACACAGGGAATGCTCTGATAGAGGACAGGACCCCACTAGCCCTTTGGGGAGACAGAGGGAGAGTTTGCCAGCACACACCAGAGCGCTATATATATACAGGGATAACCTTATATAAGTGTTTTTCCCTTTATAGCTGCTGTATTGTTTATACTGCGCCTAATTTGTGCCCCCCTCTCTTTTTTAACCCCTTTCTGTAGTGTAGTGACTGCAGGGGAGAGCCAGGGAGCTTCCCTCCAACTGAGCTGTGAGGGAAAATGGCGCCAGTGTGCTGAGGAGATAAGGACGCCGAGAAAGGGGCGGAGCCTATCATCCGTTTTCTTGTATGTTTTGGCAGGGGTTAAATGCATCCATATAGCCCAGGAGTTATATGTGATGCATTTATTTTAGCCATAAAAGGTTTTCTAACGATTTATTGCGTCTCAGGGCGCTGCCCCCCCAGCGCCCTGCACCCTCAGTGACCGGAGTGTGAAGTGTGCTGAGAGCAATGGCGCACAGCTGCGGTGCTGTGCGCCTACCTTTATCTGAAGACAGGAAAGTCTTCTGCCGCCGATTTTTCCGGACCTCTTCGCTCTTCTGGCTCTGTAAGGGGGCCGGCGGCGCGGCTCCGGTGACCCATCCAGGCTGAACCTGTGATCGTCCCTCTGGAGCTAATGTCCAGTAGCCTAAGAAGCCCAATCCACTCTGCACGCAGTTGAGTTCGCTTCTTCTCCCCTTAGTCCCTCGATGCAGTGAGCCTGTTGCCAGCAGGTCTCACTGAAAATAATAAACCTAAACTAAAACTTTCACAAAGAGCTCAGGAGAGCCCCTAGTGTGCACCCTTCTCGTCGGGCACAGAAATCTAACTGGGGCTTGGAGGAGGGTCATAGGGGGAGGAGCCAGTGCACACCAGGTGATCCTAAAGCTTTCTTTAGATGTGCCCTGTCTCCTGCGGAGCCGCTATTCCCCATGGTCCTTACGGAGTTCCCAGCATCCACTAGGACGTCAGAGAAATACGTAATAAAGTATATCTTTGTGAAAATCCTATATTAAATAACACCTGACGCACCAAGCCCCCTCAGGTTATAGAATATAGGGATAGCAAGTTGAGTGAAAGACACGAGATGGACACCACTCAGCTATCAATGCACACACAAATAGTCACAGTTTGTACAATGCAGAGGTTATTACAGACAATAATACTGCACTGGACTAGCTTACACAGCTATATAGTCAATAGATATAACAGTACACAGTAAGAAACTGGATGTATATCACAGGGTAATTGTACTATAAAGCCCTGACTAAATGCACTCTTTCTTACTAACACTGACTAAAAAGGCAGGTAGAATACTTAAGTGTCATGTAAAGGCACAGCACTGATAACCAGGCGGCTTTACATAGGAGGATTTGCCCAAGCAGTCCCAGGAACAGTGAGCTGAGGAGTAACGGCGCCGCAGACACTGACAGGGAGTGAGGAAAGACAGAGATGCAGCTCCAGGGCGGGAACACTTGCTGGAAATGGTGCCCTGGGGCTGGGGGAGGGGCTTCAGGTCTAAGCCTTATCCCCCTTGCTGGCAAAACCACCGGGTACTGTGGGCGATATTAAAATCGGTTTTAAGAGAAAACCTGACCTGCGCCCATGCCCTGGTGATCTAGTGGGATCGCCTGTATCCACAGTGTCCACCGCCAGCGCGCGCGGCCTGCCTCCCACTGACCGCGCCGGATCGCGATAAAGACCCGGGTCCAGCGAGCAGGACCCACTTACCACCTCCCGTAGCGCGGCCACGCGATCCTGGAGAGCCCCAGCCGTGTGTGTCTAACATGAAGAAAACCGGAGCCTCCGCTCTAGGTACCCGGCAACCAGGGCTCGGGAGTGTACAGCGCCGCTGGGGAGAGCTAAAGCTGCAGCAGTGAATGTTACAAGACATTTACCACCGCTGCTGCCCTTGAAGTCTTCACTTTTTACCTCATAAAAAGCTTTTCTTAGGGCTGCCTGGAGCAGCCCCTCTGTTAAGTGCCTGCTTACTGCAGCACCAACTGACAAACTGAGCTCCTGTGCTGGGAGGCGGGGTTATAGAGGAGGCGGCGCTGTGCATTCTGGGAGCAGTCAAAGCTTTGAGCCTGTTGGTGCCTCGGATCAAGATCCTACTCTACACCCCATTGTCCAGACTTGTGGAGCCCAGTGTACTCCGCAGCAGAAATATAACATATAAAATAAGATTTTACTTACCGGTAAATCTATTTCTCGTAGTCCGTAGTGGATGCTGGGGACTCCGTAAGGACCATGGGGAATAGACGGGCTCCGCAGGAGACAGGGCACTTTAAGAAAGAATTTGGATACTGGTGTGCTCTGGCTCCTCCCTCTATGTCCCTCCTCCAGACCTCAGTTAAAGAAACTGTGCCCGGAAGAGCTGACAGTACAAGGAAAGGATTTTGGAATCCAGGGCAAGACTCATACCAGCCACACCAATCACACCGTATAACTCGTGATAAACTTACCCAGTTAACAGTATGAACAACAATAGAGCATCAGATAAACCCTGATGCAACCATAACATAACCCTTATGTAAGTAATAACTATATACAAGCATTGCAGAAAAAGTCCGCACTTGGGACGGGCCCCCAGCATCCACTACGGACTACGAGAAATAGATTTACCGGTAAGTAAAATCTTATTTTCTCTAACGTCCTAGTGGATGCTGGGGACTCCGTAAGGACCATGGGGATTATACCAAAGCTCCCAAAGGGGCGGGAGAGTGCGGATGACTCTGCAGCACCGAATGAGCAAACACAAGGTCCTCCTCAGCCAGGGTATCAAACTTGTAGAACTTTGCAAAAGTGTTTGAACCCGACCAAGTAGCTGCTCGGCAAAGATGTAATGCCGAGACCCCTCGGGCAGCCGCCCAAGAAGAGCCTACCTTCCTTGTGGAATGGGCATTTACTGATTTTGGCAGCGGCAATCCCGCCGCAGAATGAGCCTGCTGAATCGTGTTACAGATCCAGCGAGCAATAGTTTGCTTTGAAGCAGGAGCACCCAGCTTGTTGGATGCATACAGGATAAAACAGTGACTCAGTTTTCCTGACTCTAGCCATTCTGGCTACATAAACCTTCAAAGCCCTGACCACATCTAGTAACTTGGAATCCTCAAAGTCACGAGTAGCCACAGGCACCACAATAGGTTGGTTCAAATGAAAAGATGACATCACTTTTGGCAGAAATTGCGGACGGGTGCGCAATTCCGCCCTGTCCATATGGAAAACCAGATAGGGGCTTTGATGTGACAAAGCCGCTAATTCTGACACACGCCTGGCTGAAGCCAAGGCTAATAGCATGACCACCTTCCAGGTGAGAAATTTTTAATTCCACGGTTTTAAGTGGCTCAAACCAGTGTGACTTCAGGAAACAACACCACGTTAAGATCCCAAGGTGCCATTGGAGGCACAAAAGGGGGCTGAATATGCAGCACTCCCTTTACAAACGTCTGAACTTCAGGAAGAGAAGCCAGTTCTTTTTGAAAGAAAATGGATAGGGCCGAAATCTGGACCTTAATGGAACCCAATTTTAGGCCCAAAGTCACTCCCGACTGTAGGAAGTGAAGGAAACGGCCCAGCTGGAATTCCTCCGTAGGGGCATTCCTGGCCTCACACCAAGCAACATATTTTCGCCATATACAGTGATAATGTTTAGCCGTCACGTCCTTCCTAGCCTTTATCAGCGTAGGAATAACCTCATCCGGAATGCCTTTCTCTGCTAGGATCCGGCGTTCAACCGCCATGCCGTCAAACGCAGCCGCGGTAAGTCTTGGAACAGACAGGGCCCCTGTTGCAACAAGTCCTGTCTTAGAGGCAGAGGCCATGGGTCCTCTGTGAGCATTCCTTGCAGCTCTGGATACCAAGTCCTTCTTGGCCAATCCGGAACAATGAGTATTGTTCTCACTCCTCTTCTTCTTACGATTCTCAGTACCTTGGGTATGAGAGGTAGAGGAGGAAATACATAGACCGACGGAAACACCCACGGCGTCACTAGAGCGTCTACAGCTATCGCCTGAGGGTCTCTTGACCTGGCGCAATACCTCTGTAGCTTTTTGTTGAGGCGGGATGCCATAATGTCTACTTGTGGCAGTTCCCACCGACTTGCAATCTGCGTGAAGACTTTCTTGATGAAGTTCCCACTCTCCCGGGTGGAGGTCGTGCCTGCTGAGGAAGTCTGCTTCCCAGTTGTCCACTCCCGGAATGAACACTGCTGACAGTGCACTCACGTGATTCTCCACCCAGCGAAGAATTCTGGTGGCTTCCGCCATCGCCACCCTGCTCCTTGTGCCGCCTTGGCGGTTTACATGAGCCACTGCGGTGATGTTGTCTGACTGAATCAGCACCGGTCGGTCGCGAAGCAGGGTCTCCGCTTGACGTAGGGCGTTGTATATTGCCCTTAGTTCCAGGATGTTGATGTGAAGACAAGTCTCCTGACTTGACCACAGACCTTAGAAATTTCTTCCCTGTGTGACTGCTCCCCACCCTCGGAGGCTTGCGTCCATGGTCACCAGGACCCAGTCCTGAATGCCGAATCTGCGGCCCTCGAGAAGGTGAGCACTCTGCAGCCACCACAGTAGAGACACCCTGGCCCTGGGGGACAGGGTGATCAGCCGATGCATCTGTAGATGTGATCCGGACCACTTGTCCAACAGATCCCATTGGAAGGTCCTCGCATGTAACCTGCCGAAGGGAATGGCCTCGTATGATGCCACCATCTTTCCCAGGACTCGCGTGCAGTGATGCACCGACACCTGTTTTGGTTTTAATAGGTCTCTGACCAGTGTCATGAGCTCCTGAGCCTTCTCCATCGGGAGATAAACCCTTTTCTGGTCTGTGTCCAGAATCATCTAAATATAAATTTTTGAATATAGCTTGGGCGCTACCACCTTAAACACATATGAATAAAATGGCTGGGTGAGAAAAGTCTGTGATATTGTCCCAGAAAGATTTCCTTATTCTTCTACAAGTCCACCTTCTTCCAAACAATCCTCACATCCAAGAAAAAACGTCCTGTGCAATAGATGTCCTTGCAAAAAGGGAAAAATATAAAGGCACATATAGTGTAGTATTTTTTGATTTTAAAATTGATAATTTATTTTGATTCCAAAAAAATATAAATGATGATAATTTACATAAAAGTGAAAGCAATCACTTTAACATTAATAAAAGATGGAACCGTACCGTGCCAAGCTCCCAGCATGGAGCATTGGAAAGAGCAACAAATGTTGGAGTTTTCCGGAATTCCTCCTTACTCCTTCCAAGCTAGACGCCGACAGCAAGACTGGGTAAGTTCCTTTCCAATTGTGGATGCAGGTAAATGGATCAGGAAGCCGCCAACGCGTTTCGAGTTCTTAACAACTCTTCCTCAGGGCAGAATGATCCTTACCTGCATGCATCCCCTTTTATACTAAAAATAACCCGGAAATGAATCCATCATTTCCTTTGCAATCCATATCTTTTGAACAAATAAAAACTCAAATCAACAGTGGCTTATCTTACTTATACACTTGCGTGTCATCAATTGATCAGTTAAATATCATAAAATTTATATTATATATCAACAAAAAAACATATACTGTGAGTACTTCCTGTGGGTCAAAGTTACACCCACAGTCATAACATTTTGAATCACAGAATGCAGTTCCATTTGTATACTACTAATCATCCCCACGTGGCCTCCTTATTTAAATGCTGCCTCAAAGAGATAAATGCATCCATTATAATTGTTTGTTCTTGTTTTATTCAGTATCGGAACGCTATGCGTTCCACACTCGCGTACCCGGAAGTTCTATGCGTTCCACCGGTGACGCACTTCCGTTTTAATCATTGATGCCGCTCTGCGTTCCACAGTAGTTTCACCTGTGGACGTATGCAATCTATAAATCTTGGGGGGATGACCTACTGTTTAATATGTATACACTATGTAATTTTCACGATGTTCGAGCACTATGCATTACATGCTCGCATACCCGGAAGTTCTATGCGTTCCACCGGTTTTTCCGATGACGCACTTCCGTTCTAGTAATAGATAGCGTTCTGCGTTCCACAGTGACTTCGCCTGTGGACGCATACGTTCCATAGGTGTAAGGGGGGATATCCTGCTATTTCTTATTATAGCAGTACACTCAATTAAAAACAATGCATAATACACTCTTATAAAATACATAAAACTTACATACAATCCCCATTAATAATATCCTTTTTTTTTAAAAAAAGGGAAAATTGGTATATATAATAAATTATTAATCACTTTTAAAAAATATTACTATATATATAAATCAAAAAAATTTTTTTTTTTCCTTAAAAAAACCTTTATATTTATCTATCAATATTCTGTAATCTAGAGGAACCACTTTATTTCAAATTCTTTGTTTAGTCCGTCAGGGGCAATGGTCTTTAAATTATAAATCCACTTCATCTCTGCCCTAGCTAACATACTTTCAGAGTCCCTATCCTTCCAATTTATTTTTACCTGCTGTATTCCCAAAAAACGTTTTATTCCATTTACTTTACATTTGTGTTTAATTTTAAAGTGATAGGAGAGATTGTGAGTTTCTAGGCCTTTGCCAATATTCCTGACATGTTCCCCCATACGTGTCTTAAGTGCTCTTGATGTTCGTCCTATGTAGATTAGCCCACATTCGCATTCCACCAAGTAAATTACATTACTCGTATGACACGTTATAAAATTATGGATCTTATATTCCTTATTTTTTATGTAGAAGCTTGAAATTTTTTGGTTATTTCCCGGGACTAATTTACACATGGTACAACTGCCACATCTATAGAAACCCTCCGATCTAATTGGGTTCATTGATTGAATAGGTAACGAGCTCCTTACTAAATTTGATTTCAGATTATTAGCTTTTCTATAAATAAATTTCGGTGTATCTGGAATTAATTCATTTAGTATGGGGTCCTTTTTGAGGATACACCAATGTTTTTTAATAATAGTCTCCACTTTTTTGTAATCCGCTCCAAAGGTGGTGACAAAAGCTAAATTAAATTTATCTTTTTCCTTAGGATTCGATTTCTGTTTTTGTAGCAGATCCTTTCTATTCATTCCTTTTACTTCCTCCTTAGCTTTAATTAATTGTTTTTCCGTATATCCCTGTGATCTAAAGTTATTTAACATGGCTTCACTTTGTTCAACATATTCCTCTGGGTCATTACAGTTTCTTTTTAAGCGTATGAGTTGGCTTTTCGGTATACCCTTGATCCAATTAGGGTGATGTTGACTTTCTTTGCTTAGATATTGCTGAGAGTCTGTCGGTTTCACATATCCCTTTGTGTTCAATTTGTTGTTTTCTTTATAGATAGTTATATCGAGAAAATTGACACTAGTTTTGTTTATGTCAAAGGTGAAGTTAATACCGACATCTGTCTTATTTAAATCCTTACACAGATTCAAGAGGTTATCTTCTGTGCCTTCCCATAAGAATATAACATCATCGATGAATCTTTGCCAGAGGACCAAGTTCGACGCCATAGCCACATTTCCCCAAACATGGGTATTTTCCCAATAAGCCATGAAGAGGTTAGCGTAGCTAGGCGCGAACTTGGTCCCCATGGCTGTGCCCATCAATTGTATATAATAGTCTCCCTCGAAAAAGAAATAATTATTTCTTAATATGAATTTTATCCCTTCAATGATAAAATTTCTTGTCTTCTCGGGGATAGTTGACTGATGCAGGAACCATTCAACTGCCTCAGTCCCCTTTTCATGCTCTATAGCAGTATATAAGGATGTTACATCCGCAGTTCCAATAAATGTATGGTCCGTGACTTCAATATTTTCTAACTTGTTAATAATGTCTGTCGTGTCTCGAATATAAGATTTGTTCTTTATTACTAACGGTTGTAGGAAGAAGTCGATCATTTCCGATAAATTACTGGTAAGACTACCAACCCCTGCTATTATTGGTCTTCCTGGCGGTGCTGATGTATTTTTATGCACCTTCGGTAAAATATAGATGCTTGGGGTCTTGGGATGCTCAATCAGAAGAAAATCAAATTCTTGTTTTGTAATAGCCCCATTTTCTAGATGTTTCGTTAAATATTTAAGAAAATCTGATTTAATGCGATTTGTGGGGTCAGTTTTGAGTTTTTTATACGTTTTTTCATCTTTTAATTGACGATAAATTTCTCCTATGTAATAATCTTTGCTCATAATGGCAACCCCTCCCCCCTTATCGCAGGGCTTAATAACTATCTCATTGTTTTTTGATAAATCTTTTAATGATTGCTTCTTCATTAAATCATTAAAAGATTTATCAAAAAACAATGAGATAGTTATTAAGCCCTGCGATAAGGGGGGAGGGGTTGCCATTATGAGCAAAGATTATTACATAGGAGAAATTTATCGTCAATTAAAAGATGAAAAAACGTATAAAAAACTCAAAACTGACCCCACAAATCGCATTAAATCAGATTTTCTTAAATATTTAACGAAACATCTAGAAAATGGGGCTATTACAAAACAAGAATTTGATTTTCTTCTGATTGAGCATCCCAAGACCCCAAGCATCTATATTTTACCGAAGGTGCATAAAAATACATCAGCACCGCCAGGAAGACCAATAATAGCAGGGGTTGGTAGTCTTACCAGTAATTTATCGGAAATGATCGACTTCTTCCTACAACCGTTAGTAATAAAGAACAAATCTTATATTCGAGACACGACAGACATTATTAACAAGTTAGAAAATATTGAAGTCACGGACCATACATTTATTGGAACTGCGGATGTAACATCCTTATATACTGCTATAGAGCATGAAAAGGGGACTGAGGCAGTTGAATGGTTCCTGCATCAGTCAACTATCCCCGAGAAGACAAGAAATTTTATCATTGAAGGGATAAAATTCATATTAAGAAATAATTATTTCTTTTTCGAGGGAGACTATTATATACAATTGATGGGCACAGCCATGGGGACCAAGTTCGCGCCTAGCTACGCTAACCTCTTCATGGCTTATTGGGAAAATACCCATGTTTGGGGAAATGTGGCTATGGCGTCGAACTTGGTCCTCTGGCAAAGATTCATCGATGATGTTATATTCTTATGGGAAGGCACAGAAGATAACCTCTTGAATCTGTGTAAGGATTTAAATAAGACAGATGTCGGTATTAACTTCACCTTTGACATAAACAAAACTAGTGTCAATTTTCTCGATATAACTATCTATAAAGAAAACAACAAATTGAACACAAAGGGATATGTGAAACCGACAGACTCTCAGCAATATCTAAGCAAAGAAAGTCAACATCACCCTAATTGGATCAAGGGTATACCGAAAAGCCAACTCATACGCTTAAAAAGAAACTGTAATGACCCAGAGGAATATGTTGAACAAAGTGAAGCCATGTTAAATAACTTTAGATCACAGGGATATACGGAAAAACAATTAATTAAAGCTAAGGAGGAAGTAAAAGGAATGAATAGAAAGGATCTGCTACAAAAACAGAAATCGAATCCTAAGGAAAAAGATAAATTTAATTTAGCTTTTGTCACCACCTTTGGAGCGGATTACAAAAAAGTGGAGACTATTATTAAAAAACATTGGTGTATCCTCAAAAAGGACCCCATACTAAATGAATTAATTCCAGATACACCGAAATTTATTTATAGAAAAGCTAATAATCTGAAATCAAATTTAGTAAGGAGCTCGTTACCTATTCAATCAATGAACCCAATTAGATCGGAGGGTTTCTATAGATGTGGCAGTTGTACCATGTGTAAATTAGTCCCGGGAAATAACCAAAAAATTTCAAGCTTCTACATAAAAAATAAGGAATATAAGATCCATAATTTTATAACGTGTCATACGAGTAATGTAATTTACTTGGTGGAATGCGAATGTGGGCTAATCTACATAGGACGAACATCAAGAGCACTTAAGACACGTATGGGGGAACATGTCAGGAATATTGGCAAAGGCCTAGAAACTCACAATCTCTCCTATCACTTTAAAATTAAACACAAATGTAAAGTAAATGGAATAAAACGTTTTTTGGGAATACAGCAGGTAAAAATAAATTGGAAGGATAGGGACTCTGAAAGTATGTTAGCTAGGGCAGAGATGAAGTGGATTTATAATTTAAAGACCATTGCCCCTGACGGACTAAACAAAGAATTTGAAATAAAGTGGTTCCTCTAGATTACAGAATATTGATAGATAAATATAAAGGTTTTTTTAAGGAAAAAAAAATTTTTTTTTGATTTATATATATAGTAATATTTTTTAAAAGTGATTAATAATTTATTATATATACCAATTTTCCCTTTTTTTAAAAAAAAAGGATATTATTAATGGGGATTGTATGTAAGTTTTATGTATTTTATAAGAGTGTATTATGCATTGTTTTTAATTGAGTGTACTGCTATAATAAGAAATAGCAGGATATCCCCCCTTACACCTATGGAACGTATGCGTCCACAGGCGAAGTCACTGTGGAACGCAGAACGCTATCTATTACTAGAACGGAAGTGCGTCATCGGAAAAACCGGTGGAACGCATAGAACTTCCGGGTATGCGAGCATGTAATGCATAGTGCTCGAACATCGTGAAAATTACATAGTGTATACATATTAAACAGTAGGTCATCCCCCCAAGATTTATAGATTGCATACGTCCACAGGTGAAACTACTGTGGAACGCAGAGCGGCATCAATGATTAAAACGGAAGTGCGTCACCGGTGGAACGCATAGAACTTCCGGGTACGCGAGTGTGGAACGCATAGCGTTCCGATACTGAATAAAACAAGAACAAACAATTATAATGGATGCATTTATCTCTTTGAGGCAGCATTTAAATAAGGAGGCCACGTGGGGATGATTAGTAGTATACAAATGGAACTGCATTCTGTGATTCAAAATGTTATGACTGTGGGTGTAACTTTGACCCACAGGAAGTACTCACAGTATATGTTTTTTTGTTGATATATAATATAAATTTTATGATATTTAACTGATCAATTGATGACACGCAAGTGTATAAGTAAGATAAGCCACTGTTGATTTGAGTTTTTATTTGTTCAAAAGATATGGATTGCAAAGGAAATGATGGATTCATTTCCGGGTTATTTTTAGTATAAAAGGGGATGCATGCAGGTAAGGATCATTCTGCCCTGAGGAAGAGTTGTTAAGAACTCGAAACGCGTTGGCGGCTTCCTGATCCATTTACCTGCATCCACAATTGGAAAGGAACTTACCCAGTCTTGCTGTCGGCGTCTAGCTTGGAAGGAGTAAGGAGGAATTCCGGAAAACTCCAACATTTGTTGCTCTTTCCAATGCTCCATGCTGGGAGCTTGGCACGGTACGGTTCCATCTTTTATTAATGTTAAAGTGATTGCTTTCACTTTTATGTAAATTATCATCATTTATATTTTTTTGGAATCAAAATAAATTATCAATTTTAAAATCAAAAAATACTACACTATATGTGCCTTTATATTTTTCCCTTTTTGCAAGGACATCTATTGCACAGGACGTTTTTTCTTGGATGTGAGGATTGTTTGGAAGAAGGTGGACTTGTAGAAGAATAAGGAAATCTTTCTGGGACAATATCACAGACTTTTCTCACCCAGCCATTTTATTCATATGTGTTTAAGGTGGTAGCGCCCAAGCTATATTCAAAAATTTATATTTAGATTATTCAGTATTGGTGATTGGGAATCACCTGAATATATCTAGGCAGTTTATAATCCACCAAGCGCTATTGTCTGATCCATATTTTCATATTGTGTCCAGAATCATGCCCAGGAAGGGCAGACGAGTCATAGGAATCAACTGCGACTTCGGAATATTTAGAATCCAGCCGTGCTGTTGTTACACTTCCCGAGAGCGTGCTACGCTGATCAGCAACTGTTCTCTGGACCTCACCTTTATGAGGAGATCGTCCAAGTATGGGATAATTGTGACCCCTTGCTTTCGCAGGAGCACCATCATTTCCGCCATTACCTTGGTAAATATTCTCGGTGCCGTGGAGAGACCAAATGGCAACGTCTGGAATTGGTAATGACAATCCTGTACCACAAATCTGAGGTACGCCTGATGAGGTGGATAAATGGGGACATGAAGGTAAGCATCCTTTATGTCCAGAGACACCATAAAGTCCCCCCTTCCAGGCTTGCGATGACCGCTCTGAGCGATTCCATCTTGAACTTGAACCTTTCCAGGTATATGTTCAGGGATTTTAAATTCAATATGGGTCTGACCTAACCGTCCGGTTTCGGTACCACAAACATGGTCGAATAGTAACCCCTTCCCTGTTGAAGGAGGGGAACCTTTACCACCACCTGCTGAAGATACAATTTGTGAATTGCAGCTAACACTATTTCCCTCTCTAAGGGGGAAGCTGGCAGGGCCGATTTGAAGTAACGGTGAGGGGGCATCTCTTCGAATTCCAGCCCTGAGACACAATCTCTATAGCCCAGGGATCCACCTGTGAGTGAACCCACTTGTGGCTGAAATTTCGGAGACGCGCCCCCACCGGGCCTGGCTCCGCCTGTGGAGCCCCAGCGTCATGCGGTGGATTTAGTGGAAGCCGGGGAGGACTTCTGTTCCTGGGAACTAGCTGTATTGTGCAGCTTCTTTCCTCTACCCCTGCCTCTGGCAAGAAAGGACGCACCTCAGATTTTCTTGCCTTTTTGTGATCGAAAGGACTGCATTTGGTAATACGGTGCTTTCTTAGGTTGCGAGGGAACATATGGCAAAAAATGTGACTTTCCAGCCGTAGCTGTGGAGACTAGGTCCGAGAGACCGTCCCCAAACAATTCCTCACCCTTGTAAGGTAAAACCTCCATGTGCCTTTTTGAGTCGGCATCGCCTGTCCATTGCCGAGTCCACAGGACCCTTCTGGCAGAAATCGACATTGCATTTATTCTAGAGCCCAGTAGGCTAATGTCTCTTTGAGCATCTCTCATATATAGGACAGCGTCTTTTATATGCCCCAGGGTCAGTACTATAGTATCCTTGTCCAAGGTATCAAGTTCCTCAGATAAGGAATCTGTCCATGCTGCTACAGCACTACACATACAGGCCGACGCAATCGCCGGCCTTAGTAGGGTACCTGAATGTGTATAAATGGACTTCAGGATACCCTCCTGCTTTCTATCCGCAGCATCTTTTAGGGTGGCCGTATCCTGTGACGGTAGGGCTACCCTCTTGGATAAGCGTGTTAAAGCTTTGTCTACCCTCGGGGAGGATTCCCAGCGTAACCTGTCCGTTGGCGGGAAAGGATACGCCATAAGCATCCGTTTGGAAATCTGCAGTTTTCTATCTGGAGATTCCCAAGCCTTTTCACATAACTCATTTAACTCATGTGAAGGGGGAAAGGTCACCTCTTGCCTTTTTTCCCCATACATATAAACCCTCTTGTCAGGGACTGGGGTTTCCTCTGTGATGTGCAACACATCTTTCATTGCTATAATCATGTAACGGATGGCTTTAGCCATTTTAGGCTGTAACTTTGCATCATCGCCATCGACACTGGAGTCAGAATCCGTGTCGACATCTGTGTCAACAATTTGGGATAGTGGGCGCTTCTGAGACCCTGACGGCCTCTGCGACATAGGATCAGGCATGGGCTGAGACCCCGGCTGTCCTAAGGCTTCAGCTTTATCTAACCTTTTATGCAAGGAAGTAACATTATCATTTAAAACCTTCCACATATCCATCCAATCGGGTGTCGGCGCCGACCCCACATTCATTTGCTCCCGCTCTGTTTCCACATAGCCTTCCTCGTCAAACATGCCGACACAAGCGTACCAACACACCACACACACAGGGGATGCTCTATTTGAAGACAGTTCCCCCACAAGGCCTTTTGGAGAGACAGAGAGTATGCCAGCACACACCCCAGCGCTATATGTCCCAGGAATCACACAGTAACTTAGTGTTAACCCAGTAGCTGCTGTATATACTGTTTTTGCGCCAAATTTTTGTGCCCCCCCCCCCCCCCCCCCTCTCTTTTTACCCTCTTCTACCGTGTTTCTGCAGGGGAGAGCCTGGGGAGCTTCCTCTCAATGGAGCTGTGGAGAGAAAATGGCGCTGGTGAGTGCTGAGGAAGAAGCCCCGCCCCCTCAGCGGCGGGCTTCTGTCCCGCGTTACTGTGTAAAAATATGGCGGGGGCCCATGCATATATACAGTGCCCAACTGTATATATGCTACTTTTTGCCAAGAGGTCTCTAATTGCTGCCCAGGGCGCCCTGCACCCTACAGTGACCGGAGTATGTGGGTTAGTGTGGGAGCAATGGCGCACAGCTGCAGTGCTGTGCGCTACCTCATATGAAGACTGGAGTCTTCTGCCGCCGATTTCGAAGTCTTCTTGCTTCTGACGCCGGCTTCTGTCTTCTGGCTCTGCGAGGGGGACGGCGGCGCGGCTCCGGGATCGGACGACCAAGGGTGCGATCCTGTGTACGATCCCTGTGGAGCTAATGGTGTCCAGTAGCCTAAGAAGCAGGACCTATCTTCAGTGAGTAGGGCTGCTTCTCTCCCCTCAGTCCCACGTAGCAGAGAGCCTGTTGCCAGCAGATCTCTCTGAAAATAAAAAAAACCTAACAAAATACTTTCTTTTTAGCAAGCTCAGGAGAGCTCACTAAGTAGCACCAAGCTCGTCCGGGCACAGATTCAAACTGAGGTCTGGAGGAGGGACATAGAGGGAGGAGCCAGAGCACACCAGTATCCAAATTCTTTCTTAAAGTGCCCTGTCTCCTGCGGAGCCAGTCTATTCCCCATGGTCCTTACGGAGTCCCCAGCATCCACTAGGACGTTAGAGAAAATATAAAATCAAAGCCGTGTAGATGTGTGGCCGTAGACCCCGTCAGCCACATGGTTAATGGCGGGGCGGCGCTGAAGGGGTTAACCCTCTCTGCCCGGCACCATTTTACAGAGGCAATGGGTGCTTGGCGCCAATTTTTAAATGATATGTTTTAACATGTCATAATATAGTACTCTGTGCACAGTTGTAGGATTGCATGTTTAAATGTATTTACATTTAAGATGTGCTCACATGTATTTTAAAAGGGAAACAATGCACTTACTACATATGACTGAATACGGATCCCCTATCTTCTGTGACTAGGAGATGGGATGCTAATTGCCATCTCCTAGTAGATCTGGTGAATGACAAAACCTTTTGATGTTGGACAGGGCATGACAGGTAATATGCTGGGAGTGCGAGTTCCTTAGACAAAGGTGTTAATCACAGGGGATTTCCTTATTCCATATGTAAAGTGTCAGATTGGGTTTGGAACCTGTATTTATTTATGGAGCTGGTTTGACTGATATACTAATCCTGAATAGTATATGGAGTATTGGGATGGGGAACATTTGTTTGAGAAATCAAATACAAACCGTATTTTGAAGCTATGTGATAAAGGTATCAAAGGCGAATTGTAAACTGCCAGGTGGTAAAGGATGCAGTTTAAAGGATACCAAACTTTGTGCGTGACAGGAAGGAGAAAATTGCTTTATACAGTAATATTCTTTTAAAATGTAATTTATTTATTTATATTTTGCAAGATATCCTGATTGGTTGGAAAAGACTCAGGGTGGGATTACCCCCTGTGATATGTGTATTGGAGTAAGATAAAAGGAGGGCTACTGCCATGTGTAGAGGTGGATCATACCATTTTCATTCTGCCGTGAACATCTTGCGGTATGCTGTTTCCCCTAGCAATAGGGGAGAGTTCTCTTTAGAACTATTGCAAATAAACATCATTTGCCTCAAGACGACCGCTTCATCTTGTGACATGCAGGGGTATGCCAAATATTGCGCCATTCTTCGTCTGTCCAGGAAAACCTAGCGTCTCCAAATTCAACCCTCTGCCAGGCTACCATACGGGATCTGGCCTAGGTCTTAGACCATTGGGGGACAACGGACACCAGACAAGAGGTGTGGCAAGTGGTACGACAAATACACCGCAGCAAGCGGTTTTCAGGTGCCGGCGGTAGGAGCCTGAGCAAAACAGTGGTTCCAGACGCCACGCCAAGGAGTCTGGTGGTGGCAGGGTAGTACCCGTCCACTGCGCAGTGGGTGGAGTCAGTAACAGGCGGTTACTGACGGTAAGCGGGAATCCCCTAATTGGCCAGGTCCCATGTGACCTAAATCTCCATTCTGTGATTGGGCGGGACGCGAGGCGGTGAGGGCTACCAGTGCCATCCGGTCACAATGTAAAAAAATAATCTATAACCCACAGTTCTGGAGACATGCGATACATGCAAGCCTTGTTAGCTGATGTAGTTGACATAGGCTAATAGCCACTTGTGGTTTGTCTCCAAGTCCCGATTATTAAGGTTAGACAATGGTTATCCCAATAAATATTGCTGCCCTGGACTCCAAAGCCAGCAAGACAAGAATGTCTATCTGTATAAATTATGCAACGTGCTGCTTACCAGCTGAAGGTGCTGCTGGTGGAGAGCTATTGTTGAACCGTGCATTCACAGCCACGGTAGGTAGCCCGTATGTCAGGGTGCGGCAATGTAAAATCTGTAAGCGGCTCTCGCTCCAGGTGTAGCAGTAACATATGCTGATTTAGCGCAGCTGGTGCTGAGAAGATGGGGGTCATTCCGAGTTGATCGCTCGCTGCCGATTTTCGAAGTGCAGCAATCAGGTGAAAAAAATGGCATTTCTGCGCATGCGTATGCCCCGCATACGGGTACAAAGCTCTTTGTGGTTGTGCTCAGGTTCTAGCAAAGTTTTCCTTCGCATTGGCGGCCGCAAGAAGATTGACAGGAAGGGGGCGTTACTGGGTGAGTGTTTGCAAAAATGCAGGAGTGTCTGAAAAAACGCAGGCGTGGCTGGGCGTTCGTATGACGTCAAATCCGGACACGAATAGGCTGAAGTGATCGCAAGCGCTGAGTAGGTTCAGAGCTACTCTGAAACTGCACAAACTGTTTTTGCAGAGCTCGGCTGCACAAGCGTTCGTACTTCTGCTAAGCTAAAATACACTCCCCAGTGGGTGGCGGCATAGCGTCTGCACGGCTGCTAAAACTAGCTAGCGAGCCATCAGTTTAAAAAGATGCCAATCCGACATGAGATGAATTGTAGTGCTTCACTGTCAGCAAGGGCCCTACATACACTAGGTGCAGTAAGTGCAGGAAAGCAAAAATAGAAATTATTTATTAAAAAGTTGGCAAGTGAAAGACCAAATCTGCTAGTTAATTGTCCATGAGGAATAAAAACACAAAACTATGAGGCCACAATAAACAAGGGTGTGTAAGATCCCCAGCACGGGCTGCCGCCACTCCCCTAACACTGAGCAATGCTTCCAGCGCGTGCTATGATCTCACATAATAATGCAGGGAATATGAACTTGGGAAAGATCCAACAGGATCACAGAGTCCCTAGAGGAGACCCCAGGGTGAAACAGTTACTCACAGCACAGTCATAGACACAGGGGTCATAATCTCTCCCCCTTCAGTTTTCTACAAATAAATTAAATCACAAGATAAGTCATTTAAAAATAAAAAGGATGAAGAATGAAGAGCGAACAGAGGAGTCACTCAGGTTACTTTGACTATGATGACTAGGAAACAAAAAGGTCTTTCAGACATTTCTGTTATCTGTGTCCCATCTGCTGGCCACCCACAGGAAGTCCCCAGACCTGCAGGCCCAGCTGCAGTCACTGCCTCCCCTTGGGAAGGCGGTCAGTGAATTTGTTCTTCTTGCACAGAATGGCAATGTCATACATCAAAGAGAGCAGGGAAAATGTAATTAATGCAGTCCTCTACTGTCACCGGTGAAATAAGTTGTAAGAGCTCCAAGCTAGAGGAACATTAATCATAATAATTCAGGTTGTGTTAGAGCCATGGATTAACTAGGTGGTACTCCCCTTGAACATCCTTTCTGATAATAACCTTTGTACTTACAGGATATGTTGAACTGTGGCATACAAATGCCAACGCAAAATTTGCAAAATGACAGAGTTTGCAGCTCATATAGGCAATAATAAATATCAGAGTATGTCCGGTTGGCGGTTTAGCCCAGTTTGAGGCTAATTAAATTGCTACAAGCAGATGAAACCCATCAATCCAAATAGGACAAACATAATTTCAGTTCATTAGGCTGATGCATTTATTTTTACCATTAAATGAAAAAAACAGGTCCAATGTTATTCTTGGGGAACACACCTTACATTTGTTTAAAATTCAGTTCGGAAAAGCCAAGGACATACACCCAACATTCCTATTTGTCAAGAGACAGTCCCGATTTATTAAAAATAGAAACTGGGAGTGGAGCCAATTAAATTCTGGACATGACCTAGTTAACTCAGGCTTGTGGTCAAAACAATATGTCACAATCCTAACTATTACTCTCATATTCTACTAGTTTGTCTTGTGACGTACCTCTGCCATCTGCCTTGCAGTCCTGGATATCCAGATTTGCCTGAGGAGGTCTGTGCAGCGTGTGCCTGTGTTACTGATTGTTGAATCTGTTTCCAAGCTAATTATGCACCTCAGAGTTTCTCGGTCTGTGAAGCAGATTCCTGATTGCAACAGCCTTTGCAGTCCAGCTGGTAGCCCTGGACGTGAACTGCAGAGATCATGTGGATGTATTCCTTTTATCTCTCCAGCATGCTCCACGTCAGAGTTCCCTCCAAAATCAGCGATGGGCGCAGCCATGACAGTCTGGATCAGGTGATTGGCCAAACACCAACAAGAAGTTAGTTTGCACTCACATGACACCTACAGCCTATCCCTGATCAGCCATGTCACGCTCGGCGTAAGTTGGGGTTCCGACAACCGAGTTTTGGCTGAAGGGACAGCTACCTGTGAGGAGAGTAAACGAGGTGGCTGAATATAATTCCTCCTCATGGGGTGGAAGCTAAACTAAGTGTTAACGTTGGCCGGAGGGCGTAAAGAAAAGGAGGACTTTGTAGGAAGATAACTGTAGTTTTAATGAATAATCAGGCTGTACACGAATATTGGAGAAATAGAAGAAACTGGAAAAATTAGAGTCGATGGTTAAATGATTTGAAGAGTGAAGCTGAAGAACTCCGGTAAAGAAGAACTGAAGACTGTGTCTTATGATTAAAAGACAAGGCTGAAGTACTTGGACTTTTAAGAAATGAAGACTGTGGTTAGTGACTGAATGACGAGGCTGAAGTACTTGGACTTTGAAGAAATGAAGACTGTGGTTTGTGATTGAATGACGAGGCTGAAGAACTTGGACTTTGAAGAAATGAAGACGTCTGCGGGAACCGCCGTTAGCACCTGGAGCTCCTCTACGACTTGGGACCCCGTGAGCACTTCCACAAGTGGCAACAGACTTAGACAGCAGGACTGCAGCAGCAATTTAGATAACCGATCGATGAGAGCAACCAGGACCAGGGAACCAGAAGTAACCTGGGAGCACAGAGCTGGAGAACCTTTCACAAGGAGGTAACTTGAAGCACTGGCACTCTCCCTCTGAGCCAGCTCCCTTTTGTAAGGGGAGAACACGCAGGATTGGCTGGACACAGATTGGGAACTTCATTGGTAATGCTCTGATCTCCAACATGGTTGCCCCCAGCACAGGAGACATACTTAGCTGTTAGCACACAGCTTTAGCCAGATTCCGTCTCTGACACACTATACTGTGTCATCACTAGAGGACCTTACCGCAGCGATCCCCGCCATAGCGCCCGGCTCTCCAGACCCACGGCCCTTGGCAGCCGCCACCAGCCCCCTGCCGCCGCAGCCGTGCCAACCAGCGGGGCGGTAACCCGCGGGAGCATCCATCGGAGGTAAGGCTCCGGAGCCTGACAAGCCAGGGGTATAAAGGGACTTCCTTGAGAGACAGAAGGTGCCAGTGCAATGTTGTCCACAGACTAGCTGTGTGCTAATTCATGGAGTATCTACAGATTCTGGCCTTTCCTAGTGACTCCAAGTGCAGGTTACCATTCTGCTGCACTCCTGGCTCTCTATTGGTTCAGTCCGATGTCCTGCACCATCCGTTCCATTACAATGTCCCTGTTATTTCGGTTTCATCCTGGTGATCTAATCCTGGTTCCTGCTATCTCATTCCACCCACAGTATTCTGGCACCAATGCTGGGAAACCTGGTCTGAGGACCGTGACCTGCACATCGGGCACCACAAAGCCCAAACTCTCTTGCGGGGGTCCCTGGTGAAGACCACTAGTGCCTCTGTTAATGCCCACATACCAGCCATCATCCTCATCTATTCTACATCAAGTCCGGCTCCATTCCAGGGACTATAGCATTCCAATTACTGCAGTATTGCAGTGACTTCAGCTATCAGACTCTCTCTATCTGTAACTGTATGCTCAGTATCTATCCACTGGTTCCATCAAGGCTTTGACTGTTCCACCAGTTCCTCCTTTCACCAGCAGCCACATCTTGCTCACCAGTTTAAAACACAAAAGTGCACCCAAACACCATTTACTCTTGTTCTATACCCATGAGCAGGAATTACGATAGACCTCCCAGCCACTTGCCCTAGATTCCAATACAGCAGAGTACTCCAGACTGGTTCCACAGACAAACCCAATCAAGACACAATAACTTAAATGCAGTAACTTGTTACCAGAACAATGAAGGATTTGACTGAAGATCATTTGCACGCTCCAGGAGTGCACCATATATCTAGCAGTCTCATAGGAGTGCACATGTTACATTACTATGAGTCACATGACCAGTTGCATGTCAACATCACCCATGTACCTAAACTTTAATGAACTCACACAAGTTACACTGTTTTGTCTTTTAATACATTCAATACTTACAAAAGGAAATTCTATGAATCCCCGTTTCGTGGGCGCGGTCCGGCCAACGCAGGCGTGGTCGGACCGTGCGGGGAGCGTCCCGCAGCAGTGTGATGTCATACGCAGCAGCTGCGGGCCACGGAGCGACGAGTAGCTCCCGGCTAGCACGCTAAAGCTGCGCTGGTTGGGAGCTACTCTTGGAGTGCAAAGGCATCGCCGCTGTGCGATGCCTTTGCACACTTCTGCAAGGGGGGGGGGGGGCACTGACATGCGGGGCGGACTAGCCCTATGCTGGGCGTCCCACCGCATGTCAGTGTGAAGGAGGGCCAATGTGCACAAATCTGCTTCAATATACATGTCATGTCTACTAATTACTGTTAATTATAAATAGTCTGCAGCCATAACTTAAAGTCGAGATACTGTCCAAGACTGCTATTCATAACAGCCTCCAGACCTCACAATGCAGATAGCATGAAAGTGGCTCCACATTACAAGGAAATCCTTAGGAGATGTTGGGATCTGTTTTAGTAAAAAAAGTTGCCACAGTCCTGGTGCTTTGAATTTGTTAGCACTGCCGTCTGGCATATTACTAGCAGCTGCAGGCAAACACTATTCTGCCATCCATGCTTGCTTTTCCCATTCACCTCTGGAGGTACAGACGTACCAACTCCAATGCGCATGCATGGCTTAGACACATCTACAGAATGCAGAGACCATAATGAGGACGTCTATAACGCTGACAGTTGCGCAGCCATGCACACGGAAGCATGCAGTAATGACGCATGCCAGTTTAGGCATAGCTCTTTTAACTTTGTTCAAATCTTCACAGTAAAAAGTGAACTTCACTACTACTGTTTTTCTTCTTCAGACTATTGTACTTTAAACATCACTCAGATGTCCGCATACAAAATCCCCTTTCAATTTCATTCTAATGATGATAGGTTAATAATTTACCTGGGCAGCGCCAGGCACTACAGCTAGTTATTTGATCAATGTTAAAATGATCCATCAATTTTAGACTTCTGAGATACCACATCTTATGTTCAGAGGATTAAGAAAAAAGAAAATAAGAAAGCACCATCTCAAAAGAGTGCATTAAATATGTGCCAGAAATCAAAATCCTTGCTTTATATTTAGTCATTTTGATATGCAAATTTTTAAATAATACCCATAGTTCCCCAATGCCACTTTAATCAGCACCATTCTAATATAGAATCGCAAAGCTCAAAACTGGAGAGATGTAATTGAAGTGACATACATAGAAAATTGGTTGCAATCTTATTATCTGAAATATTAGAGGAACGTCATCAGACAATAGTACGCTAGCCTTGGGGCATCAAAAATATGCCAGCAGTAATCATGGACTATCTATGCAATCTCATCTAGCAAATTGTTAATTTAGCCGGCAAAAATCCTATCCATGTTACTACATTTCTTAATGCAGAGGGAAGCGCATGAACTAAAGCAACCCTGCTATTTTCCTTACACAACTCCAGTTTACTTCACTTTTTTAAATGGAAAAGTCTCATTCAATCACATTTTAGTGGTGAACTAATTTATTAAATACATTCTATTAAAATAAATTAGCACGTTTGTGACTGGACTGCATTTGTTTAGTTAAAACCATTAACAGATGGCAGTAAACTTTTTGGTAACAAACTAAAACATACAGTATATATGGCAAAATGTATAATAAAAATTAAGAATTGCCCTTTTTTAAATAATTGCTTTAAAAAAAAAACACGCACACAAATCACTCAGTGTACCATATCTATTAAAAACGGTCACAAACTGCAGAGTTTGTGAATCTGTTTAGTGAGTGCTAACAAAAGTAGTAGATGCTTCTGCAAAGAGAAACTGAGGAGGACGATTGAAATTTCTTCTCATTACTTTTATTTAAGAAAAGACATATAATAGCAAGTATTTGAAGAACAAAGATGAAGAATTCCAGAAGACCTGAATGCAGAGTATTTGTGGAGCAGAGTTAATTGCAAGAGTTCGTATAATGAATGATTATTGATGTGCTGAAGAACACTTGAAAGAGTTTGTACAATGGATGTTTGTTTAATGTGATTGAAGAACACTGAAGGAGTTATGCGGAATGGATAATTATGAGACAAGGCTGAAGAACACTGAAGACATTTTGCAAAGTGGATGATTATTGAACGAGGCTGAAGAACACTAAAGGAGTTTTGCAGAATGGATGATTATTAGACGTGGCTGAAGAGCACTGCGGGACTGCTGGGAAATCCTCTATGGATAGGACTACAGGAGACACTGTCCTAAATGGCAGGCTGTGACCCGCGGGCCCTGGGTAACCACTGGCAGTTGTGCAGCAAACGACAGCTGAGGTGACAATTCTGTGGTGCTGAACATCCAAGGGAAAGGCACACGTGGTCCTGTGAGAGTACAGAGCTAAGACAACTGTACTGAGACAGAAACATAAAGCACTGGCAAGGTTTGAAACTGGACTGCCCCCTTTTACCAGAGAGCTCAGCCTGTGATTGGCTGGAAGAGACCAGAGACCAAATCTCATTTGCATACTGTAAATTGGTCTCCAACATGGCAGCCCCCGGTACTGCAGACAAGCCAGAGAAGGGAATCTTGCTCAGGCAGCCTCCCTGCACAGTGCTCCAGAGCATGGAATCTTACACAGGCAGCCTCCCTGCACAGTGCTCCAGTGGCAGCAAGCCGCACAGTCACCAGCTCCCTCACAGCTGCCGCACACCAGCGGCCCTCACAGATCTCCGCCGCCGCAGCGCTAGCCATCTGACAGAGAGCCCCCGGAGACCATCACCAGAGGCGAGTCCCCGGTCCATGACAAACACATTTCGGCTAGTTTTCAGGGCCAAACCAGACTCTAGAATATCTAAAACAGCCTTCATTAGGAAGATTTAAGGTAAAAGAAAAGGAAGTTATGGAAATACCCAATGAAGCGAGGCAATGAACAGCTCCTGCTAAGTGACGAAGCCTCAAGGTTCCATGGCTCCCTTGCTGTGCGCAAGCAGAGGATGCCCTCTTCCCAGTCTGTCGAGTCACATCTAGTTCTTCGGGTGTAGTACGGTAAGCCGGCGCTCGGGCTCCCAGCGACCAGCATACCGGCGCCAGGAGCCCGACCGCCAGCATACCGACAGCGTGGCGAGTGCAAAGGAGCCCCTTGCGGGCTTGCTGCGCTCGCCGCGCTGCGGGCACGGTGGCGCGCGTATTTGATTCTCCCTCCAGGGGGGTCGTGGACCCCCACGAGGGAGAATAGTTGTCGGTATGCCGGGTGTCGGGATTCCGGCGCCGGTATACTGTGCGCCGGGATCCCGACATTCGACATACAGAAGACCACCCAGTTCTTCAGGAAGGTAGATCATCCTGCTACTTACTTTCAGTTTCATTGCAGGAATCCAGTTTCAGGTACTCTGGGGATAATTCAGAGTTGATTGTAGCAGAAAATTTGTTAGCAGTTGAGCAAAACCATGTGCACTGCAGGTGGGGTAGATATAACATTTGCAGAGTTAGATTTGGGTGGGTTATTTGGTTTCTGTGCAGGGTAAATACTGGCTGCTTTATTTTTACACTGCAATTAAGATTTCAGTTTGAACACACCCCACCCAAATCTAACTCTCTCTGCATGTTATATCTGCCCCCCCTACAGTGTACATAGGGAGTCATTCCGAGTTGATCGCACGTAGCAACTTTTTGCTGCCCGTGCGATCAACTAGACGCCACCTATGGGGGAGTGTATTTCTGCATCCCTGCTATGCAAAAAAAGTTTCCTGTAAAAGAAGACCAAGGTAGCAGTTACTTACCCTGTGCGATCGATCCAGCAATGCAGGTCCCGGAATTAACGTCAGACATCCGCCCTCCAAACGTCTGGACACGACTGCGTTGGGCTCGCCACTCCCCGAAAACGGTGAGTTGCTGCCCAGATCTGCCTTCCTCCTGTCAATCTTCTTGCGGTCGCCGCTGCGACCACTTTCTTCGTTCGTGGCGTCACTGCCCCGTCGCCGGGCAACGAGCGCCTGCGCAAAGCAGCCGCCACGCATGCGCAGTTCCGACCCGATCCCTCGGCTCCGAGGAAGTGCAGCGTGCGATTGGGTCGGAATGACCTCCATGGTTTTGCCCAACTGCTAACAAATTTGCTGCTGCGATCAACTCTGAATTAGGCCCTCTAACTGGCGCTTGGTGGAAGAGATATGCCCTATGCTGAAAATTCCCTAAAAGCAGCCTCCTGGCCCAAGTTTGCTCTGTCATTAAGGGTTCACTATAGTTATCAACACACCCCAGACAGCAGAGAAGACGTGGGGGACCTGTGTGATATCATCCTCTGCTTACTTGCAATAGAATTAGCATTATATATTGCAGATAGTCAACAGAACTTGCAATCTGGCTATTTAAATATTTTTTTTTTGAGAAGCAACTGACACAAAATTACAAAGGGTCATTTGTACCCATATACTTAAAGGTCTCTGACCTATTGTATCAGACTCTATAAGGTACAGGCTGTTTTCCATTTGTGAGACTTTTACTCATCTAATACCTTTCACATTCATTAATCATTTTCTCTTGGACTTCCTTCTTTTGACATAGTCCCATAACTACCCAGCACATTTCCTTTATAGTGCATTTTATCCTGGAAATTACCCATTGGGTTATGATTTCCTGTATGTCATGCTATATGCTGTATTGGTTTCCTGTTTGTTTGTCATTGAAGGTTTAATTTCATAATAATTAAAGTTAAGGTGGGTACACACTGGGCGATATATCGGCCGTTTTATTGAACGGGCGATATATTGCGGGTCCGTCGGG
>NC_086453.1:199845576-199848076 GCF_028390025.1 Pseudophryne corroboree | reverse complement strand
TTTAATTAGAGATAGAGGAAACGTGTATTCAGCAGCAGATACATTTTATTCAGGAAAGGTTCTTTCTCATTTCAGCAGTAATTCGGTTCTTAATGTAAAACTTAACCGAGAGCCAGTTCCGAGCCTTCAGCGCTTGTCGTTCTGCCCTTAGGCACGCATCACAGTCATTCTTGCCCGGCACCTTGAATGAGCGAATGAACCGAATCATGTGACGTTCAACAGCTTTCACTTCTGCTGGGGTCCACGGATTGCGCTTGGTACCCCTTCTGTCACCTGTGCGGGAGAAGAAAGGTCAGTCACCACGCAACGCCACCACCAGTCATGGACGCATCTCAAATGGAATGGACAGTCACACCCACCTTTAGCTGCACCTCCATCCACCGCCGACACCACACTGCCAGCTTCTTTTCCCATGTGCCCCATGGGAACCTCAGTATCCTGACTCTCTGGCTCATCCCCAGAGTCATCGCTCACCACCTGGATCGGCTCTGTGGATAGAGAAGGACAGGGAAACCGATCACACCAGCCCACTTAGACAGTCAGTCCCTGGAGCCACACTGTCAAGTGATACCTACCGTTTGGATCAATGGAGATCTCTTCCAGATTGTGGCCCCGGAATTCAGCCATTCTCCCTTGCTCGAGAGCCAGAAACAGCTTGCTCAACTTGGCCAGTTGAAGGGTACCCTCCGGGAGGCGGTAATAATGCCGGTGCACCCGAATATCATGTCCAAGGAAATCAGCAAGCTGATCCATCTCTGTATCGCTCAGGTTGAGGACTCTGGAAAGTGTAGCCACATGCTTCCGTAGGCGGGTGGAAGATAATGCTTCGGGGTGCTTGGCCCCACACTCCCGGGCGTAGAGACGTATGCAGTCGGATCCCCTATAATGGGACATGGCTGTTGGCCTAGCAAACATGTAGATATTGTGTGGGGTCACACCACATTCTGTCCGCTTCTCTATGAGGAGCTCCATCGCTTTCTGCATGCTTGGGGATAGCAGGACAGGGACTTTCCTGCCTCTTTTCCCAGGAATCTCAATACGGGAGAAGTGACGACAGAGTGCCTTCTCCAGCTCTGACAGGGCCTGGGCCACATCACCCTGCAAATCGGCTGTGTGCCGTAAATCGAAGGAGGAGAGCAGCATCTTGGAAACCTCACCTTCTCTCCTGCGGTTGAAGAGAATCAGCTGCGTGAGGGTAACTTTGGCCAACATGGACCACTGCTGTTTGGAAGGGTGGGCGGACAACTCATCGATGTACTCTCGCTGACGGTCAAGGAGGTACAGGTTCAAGCGCTTAACATCATCAGTGAAGGGCAGAAGCAGCGGTGCATTCCATTTTATCTCTCGAAGTGTCTTCAGGGCAGCAGTGGAGATTAGCTCGCTCCACCTCGCCTCATAAATTTTCCGAAAGTTTCGGGCACGCTCCTCTGTCAGGGCACTGCCCTCCATCAGTGCCTGACACTCCACCATAGCTGAAATCTTCTGCAAGCTGTGTCCCACCTTCAGAGCCAACGAGGGTATTTTATATGTATTGGTGCGGTCATCGTAACCGGCCAGGCTCCTCACAGCATGCACCACTTGCAGGAAATTCTGTGGGCAAATGAAATCTTCCATACACCGCAACGGTGTGACCTTCATCGCCTTCAGCAGAAGCCGCCCCACCTCTCTGAGCTTCTGACGGATGTAATCATGCTTGCTGACATCGGACCCCAGACGGTTATAGAGGTGCTGACCGAACTGCATAATCCAGCGGTCCCCTTTGATTACCGGTACCACATCATCATAATTCATTCCGCTCAGCAACTTCCAGAGGCCAGTGCCAACATCTTTCGGGAGCGGTGTGGCGTAAGTGAAGAGACCCTGCACCCTGGTTCTTCCAGGTTTGGGGCTGACACTTTTGCGGAGCGGGCACCTCTTCACATGGCGCCACAGGTGCTTCCTGGAGAATAGCCCTTTACATTTTACACAGTGCATGAAATCTTGGGGAGCCGTTGCTTCTTTCGGCTGCTTGCACGGTAGGAGGACTCTGCTGCCCTCGCGGAGAACCCCGACATTATGGGCAAAGTTTCCCCGGGTGCGAATCAGGTCTAGCTGCACTGTCCTTTCCCTGGAGCGCTTCGGAAAGCTGAGTGCCCTTGCAACCTCATGCTCATTGTGGTGGACAGCTTGAACATGTCTCGCAATTTTTGAGAATGGCCTCTCGCACCACAGGCAGAAATTTTTCTTGTTACATGCAATCGAACCATCTGCTTTTCGGGTAAGTACCTGGACCGACACTGCGCGGGCCGGATGGAGACTTGGTTCGGCCTCCGCGGAGCAAGCCCCGGACACTTCCAGAACCTTCCTGCCGTGAAAAGACGTCTCCTCCCCTCCACTATCATCCGAGCTGCTCAACTCTGACGAGTCGGGGAGATAGTCTTCGTCACTGCCGTCGGTTCCGTACATTGCCTCACTGCGACCAGCAGACCCAGCACTTCCGGAGTTTGTGGCGCACACACCG